>NW_028157134.1:0-11073 GCF_964263955.1 Coregonus lavaretus | reverse complement strand
AGAGAGAAAGAGAGAGAGAGGGAGAGAGAGAGGGAGACAATCAGGTAAAACTAGTATCTTAATGTTCTCCTCAGGTAAAACTAGTATCTTAATGTTCTTCTCAGGTAAAACTAGTATCTTAATGTTCTCCTCAGGTAAAACGAGTATCTTAATGTTCTCCTCAGGTAAAACGAGTATCTTAATGTTCTCCTCAGGTAAAACTAGTATCTTAATGTTCTCCTCAGGTAAAACGAGTATCTTAATGTTCTCCACAGGTAAAACGAGTATCTTAATGTTCTCCTCAGGTAAAACGAGTATCTTAATGTTCTCCTCAGGTATATAAGCTATAGCTTCAGAGTGTGTTGAGTGGTTTAGAGAGCAGGTTTGAATCCCCCGGTCAGCACAGTGTCAGTGTTAGCTCTGTGTGTGTGTCTAGCTGAAATGGTCAGTAGCTGTGTGAGAGGGTTGACTGTGTGTGTGTGTGAGTGTGTGAGTGTGTGTGTGTGTGTGTGTGTGTGTGTGTGTGTGTGTGTGTGTGTGGTGTGTGGTGTGAGTGTGAGTGTGAGTGTGAGTGTGTGTGTGTGTGTGTGTGTGTGTGTGTGTGTGTGTGTGTGTGTGTGAGTGTGTGTGTGTGTGTGTGTGTGTGTGTGTGTGTGTGTGTGTGTGTGTGTGTGTGTGTGTGTGTGTGTGTGGTGTGTGTGTGTGTGTGTGTGTGTGTGAGTGTGTGTGTGTGTGTGTGTGTGTGTGTGAGTGTGTGTGTGTGTGTGTGTGTCTGTGTGTGTGTGTGTGTGTGTGTGTGTGTGTGATCTGTCACCGGGTAGTGTTTGGAGCAGCGTGACGTGGCAGATGGATGGATGTTCTCTTGGGGTCAGCTGGTGCTGATGGGACCAGTGCACACTCTGATTACACTGATTATACAGCACTGATCACGCACTTCCTGTCTCTAGCAGGTGCGTTGAGGAGAGGGATGGTGTGTGTGTGATCTGATCACCCCAATGGCTCTCCCATATCTAGGAATCTGTCACCAGCTCTCAGACAGACCTAATAACTAGTACTGGATCCCATCCAGATAGATTACAATTGATCACTTTAGATCCCATCCCGATAGATTACATTTTACATTTACGTCATTTAGCAGACGCTCTTATCCAGAGCGACTTACAGGAGCTATTAGGGTTAAGTGCCTTGCTCAAGGGCACATCGACCTTTCGGTTACTGACACAACGCCCTTAACCACTAAGCTACCGGTCGCCCTACAATAGATCACTTTACTATGGCATTGTTGAATACTTGTTTCTGATTGGCTTGAAGGGCATTCTAGAGCGCGCATTATTTCCTGATAACGCATGGTATATTTGCACGGTATACAGTGCATTCGGAAAGTATTCAGACCCCTTGACTGTTTCCACATTTTGTTACGTTACAGCCTTATTCTAAAATGTATTAAATGAAATGTTTTCCTAATCAATAAAAAATAAAAAACAGAAATACCTTATTTACATGTGTATTCAGACCCTTTGCTATGAGACTCAAAATTGAGCTCAGGTGCATCCTGTTTCCATTGATCATCCTTGAGATGTTTCTACAACTTGATTGGAGTCCACCTGTGGTAAATTCAATTGCTTGGACATGATTTGGAAAGGCACACACATTTTTACATTTACATTTTAGTAATTTAGCAGATGCTCTTTTCCAGAGCGACTTACAGTTAGTGAGTGCATACATTTTCATACTGGCCCCCCATGGGAATCGAACCCACAACCCTGGCATTGCAAGCGCCATGCTCTACCAACTGAGCTACACACCTGTCTATATAAGGTCCTACAGTCCGTAATGCTCCGAGACAGGATTGTGTCACCTTCCGGAGACATTTGAAACCCCACCTCTTTAAGGAATACCTGGGATAGGATAAAGTAATCCTTCTACCCCCCCCCCCCCAAAAAAAAATTGTAAAGTGGTTATCCCACTGGCTATAGGGTGAACGCACCAATTGGTGAGTCGCTCTGGATAAGAGCGTCTGCTAAATGACGTAAATGTGCCCTTGAGCAAGGCACTTAACCCTAATTGCTCCTGTAAGTCGCTCTGGATAAGAGCGTCTGCTAAATGACTAAAATGTAATGTAAATGTGTCGAGGCGCAGATCTGGGGAAGGGTACCCGAAAATGTCTGCAGCATTGAAGGTCCCCAAGAACACAGTGGCCTCCATCATTCTTAAATGGAAGAAGTTTGGAACCACCAAGACTCTTCCTAGAGCTGGCCGCCCGGCCAAACTGAGCAATCGGGGGAGAAGGGCCTTGGTCAGGGAGGTGACCAAGAACCCGATGGTCACTCTGACAGAGCTCCAGAGTTCCTCTGTGGAGATGGGAGAACCTTCCAGAAGGACAACCATCTCTGCAGCACTCCACCAATTAGGCCTTTATGGTAGAGTGGCCAGACGGAAGCCACTCCTCAGTAAAAGGCACATGACATTTCGCTTGGAGTTTGCCAAAAGGCATCTAAAGACTCTCAGACCATGAGAAACAAGATTCTCTGGTCTGATGAAACCAAGTTTAAACTATTTGACCTTTGAACTGTCACGTCTGGAGGCAACCTGGCACCATCCCTACGGTGAAGCATGGTGGTGGCAGCATCATGCTGTGGGGATGTTTATCAGCGGCAGGGACTGGGAGACTAGTCAGGATCGAGGCAAAGATTGACGGAGCAAAGTACAGAGAGATCCTTGATGAAAACCTGCTCCAGAGTGCTCAGGACCTCAGACTGGGGCGAAGGTTCACCTTCCAACAGGACAATGACCCTAAACACACAGCCAAGACAACGCAGGAGTTGCTTCGGGACAATCTTCTGAATGTCCTTGAGTTGCCCAGCCAGAGCCCAGACTTGAACCCGATCTAACATCTCTGGAGAGACCTGAAAATAGCTGTGGAGCGACGCTCCCCATCCAACCTGACAGAGCTTGAAAGGATCTGCAGAGAAGAATGGGAGAAACTCCCCTAATACTGGTGTGCCAAGCTTGTAGCGTCATACCCAAGAAGACACAAGGCTGTAATTGCTGCCAAAGATGCTTCAACAAAGTACTGAATAAGGCAATAACCTAACAAAATGTGGAAAATACTGAATACTTTCCTAAGACACTGTCTATTATATAACAGCTCTATATCTACGTCTCCCATACTCCTGTCTATTATATAACAGCTCTATATCTACGTCTCCCATACTCCTGTCTATTATATAACAGCTCTATATCTACGTCTCCCATACTCCTGTCTATTATATACAGCTCTATATCTACGTCTCCCATACTCCTGTCTATTATATACAGCTCTATATCTACGTCTCCCATAGTCCTGTCTATTATATACAGCTCTATATCTATATCTACGTCTCCCATACTCCTGTCTATTATATACAGCTCTATATCTACGTCTCCCATGCTCCTGTCTATTATATACAGCTCTATATCTACGTCTCCCATACTCCTGTCTATTATATAACAGCTCTATATCTACGTCTCCCATACTCCTGTCTATTATATAACAGCTCTATATCTACGTCTCCCATACTCCTGTCTATTATATACAGCTCTATATCTACGTCTCCCATACTCCTGTCTATTATATACAGCTCTATATCTACGTCTCCCATAGTCCTGTCTATTATATACAGCTCTATATCTACGTCTCCCATAGTCCTGTCTATTATATAACAGCTCTATATCTACGTCTCCCATAGTCCTGTCTCATCTCTCTACATTCACAGGCTTCTAGTTTCTAAAAGTGAAGATATCTTTAGTAATGCGCTGGAGTAAAGTGCTGACGCTGTTTGTATTTGACTGTAAAGCAGCTCAGATTGGTGTGTGTGTCTGTGTGTGTGTCTGTGTCACGGTTTCGGCCGAGGCTGCTCCTCCTCCTGGTTCGGGCAGGCTTCGGCGGTCGTCGTCCCCGGAGTACTAGCTGCCACCGATCTATGTTTCATGTTCGTTTGGTTTTGTCTGGATGTTGTACACCTGTGTCTTGTTAGTCCTCGTTAGTGTCCTATTTAGTTCTCGTTGTGTGTGCTTGTCGTTGTGTGTGATTGCGCTTCTGTTTCGTGTTTGGAGCTACATTTTCCCTCCAGTGTTTTGAAGAGGGTAGTTTGCACATGTTTGTGCGCCATTTGTTTTGTCGCCTGTGTGCGCCGTGTATTCGCCTTCGGGCTTATTGTGCTTCTGTCTTTTATATATATATTGCACTAAAGCCTTTGGACTGAGCCTCTGCGTCCTGCGCATGATTCCTACACCACACCCACCTTCAGCACGCCTTGACAGTCTGTGTGTGTCTGTGTGTGTGTCTGTGTGTGTGTGTCTTGGAGTCTCTGAGACTTAATTGCTTCCAGTGTGTTTGTTTGGAAATGTGTTCAGTTCTGCATCACACGCAACCAGGACCTCAGCCAGGGTCTCCCCACCTACACACACACATACACACACACACACTCACACACACACACACACGTCATCACCACTACCACCTCTATAACACTGTGTCTGTGTGTGTTAGACGAGATCTTTCTTTGGATTCACACACACACGCGTGGCACTTGTTTTTGTGTTTACTACATGATACTAATTTCCCCTGTACCCATCATGAGGTTGCTACAACCTAACCTATGAATGAAAGTTTACAACGTAGGTGAACACAGGTCGAGAGAAGATATTGAGGTGACAGACAGTGACACATGGACAGACAGTGAGTGACACATTCAGTACCGCCTTGCCCACTCTTGCCTGCATCTAGCTGATCTAGGGTATAATCACTAGTCCAAACGAGAGTTTCTATTGGACAAATTCAGGTATTTTTTATCCCCGTTTTGTTCCGTTTGCTTTCGTTTATGAAACGTTTTTTCAACAGAACAGGCGTAATGAATACACCCCTGATCACGCATAAACACAGTTCACTTTCATAGCAGCCACGTTGTATTCCTTCTCGACCTCTATGCGCTCTCCTCCTCTCACATTTTCCCTTCGTTTGTGGACTTCAATGAACAACACGTCAGCTGTATGTGACCAGGTGAAAAAACCTTTCCAAGCCAAACCATGTCATAATCGCTACACACAGCCTACATCGTTGTCCCCATATTAGCTAAAGTAACGTCCTAGTCAACATAGCTAATAGAACTAACGCGTTAGTAAACCCGCTACAATCATGCAGTACAGTGTACAGTCAGTAAGCAGTTTAGCAGTTAGAACGGTGGGCCCCGGTGGCAATAAATGAGTAAAACCAAAGCTTCCCTTGACTTGGAAGAGTTCCAGTGTTGTGTTGGATAGTCATAGCCAGCTAACTAACGTAGCATCCCTCTGTTTGAGCCGGGTGTTTGAGTAGGCTAATTTGCACTCAAGTTTTATTTATTTTTATACTGTGTATTCTCCGTGTAAATTCATGTGCCGTACCGAGACGCCCGTGAAGCTGGTTGAGAGAATGCCAAGAGTGTGCAAAGCTGTCATCAAGGCAAAGGGTGGCTATTTGAAGAATCTCAAGTATAAAATATATTTTGATTTGTTTAACACTTTTTTGGTTACTTCACTACTATTCTACAATGTAAAAAATTGCAAAAATTAAGAAAAACCCTTGAATGAGTAAGTGTATCCAAACTTTTGACTGGTAGTGTATATACACACACACACACACACACAAAAAAATATATATATATACACACACACACACAAACACACGCACACTACCACATTTTCATTGAGATCTCTGTGTTAGATTTGCCAGCTGTCTGGAGTTGCAGCGGGACGTGACTTCATAGACTGATAGAAGTTAAGTGGTGTGTGGGTGTCTGCTATGAGAACCACTTTCACCCTCTCCTCCTCCCCTCCCGCTCCTCTCTCCCTCCCTCTCCTCCTCCCCTCCCTCTCCTCCTCCCCTCCCTCTCTCTCTCTATCTATCTCCCTCTCTCTTCTCCACCCCTCACCCCACTCCCCATGTAAGACAAATCCAAACCACATGTTTTAAACAATATAATCAGGAATACGAGTGGGAAAGCACCTTACAGTTTTTAAACTCCATAGAACTAATAGTCTGGTACCAGTCTGTTTAGCTAACATTCCACTCCTTGGTCTAGTCTGGGTACCAGTCTGTTTAGCTAACATTCCACTCCTTGGTCTAGTCTGGGTACCAGTCTGTTTAGCTAACATTCCACTCCTTGGTCTAGTCTGGTACCAGTCTGTTTAGCTAACATTCCACTCCTTGGTCTAGTCTGGGTACCAGTCTGTTTAGCTAACATTCCACTCCTTGGTCTAGTCTGGGTACCAGTCTGTTTAGCTAACATTCCACTCCTTGGTCTAGTCTGGGTACCTGTTTAGCTAACATTCCACTCCTTGGTCTAGTCTGGGTACCAGTCTGTTTAGCTAACATTCCACTCCTTGGTCTAGTCTGGTACCAGTCTGTTTAGCTAACATTCCACTCCTTGGTCTAGTCTGGGTACCTGTTTAGCTAACATTCCACTCCTTGGTCTAGTCTGGGTACCTGTTTAGCTAACATTCCACTCCTTGGTCTAGTCTGGGTACCAGTCTGTTTAGCTAACATTCCACTCCTTGGTCTAGTCTGGGTACCAGTCTGTTTAGCTAACATTCCACTCCTTGGTCTAGTCTGGGTACCTGTTTAGCTAACATTCCACTCCTTGGTCTAGTCTGGTACCAGTCTGTTTAGCTAACATTCCACTCCTTGGTCTAGTCTGGGTACCTGTTTAGCTAACATTCCACTCCTTGGTCTAGTCTGGTACCAGTCTGTTTAGCTAACATTCCACTCCTTGGTCTAGTCTGGGTACCTGTTTAGCTAACATTCCACCCCTTGGTCTAGTCTGGTACCAGTCTGTTTAGCTAACATTCCACTCCTTGGTCTAGTCTGGTACCAGTCTGTTTAGCTAACATTCCACTCCTTGGTCTAGTCTGGTACCAGTCTGTTTAGCTAACATTCCACTCCTTGGTCTAGTCTGGATACCAGTCTGTTTAGCTAACATTCCACTCCTTGGTCTAGTCTGGTACCAGTCTGTTTAGCTAACATTCCACTCCTTGGTCTAGTCTGGTACCAGTCTGTTTAGCTAACATTCCACTCCTTGGTCTAGTCTGGGTACCTGTTTAGCTAACATTCCACTCCTTGGTCTAGTCTGGGTACCTGTTTAGCTAACATTCCACTCCTTGGTCTAGTCTGGGTACCAGTCTGTTTAGCTAACATTCCACTCCCTAGTCTAGTCTGGTACCAGTCTGTTTAGCTAACATTCCACTCCTTGGTCTAGTCTGGGTACCAGTCTGTTTAGCTAACATTCCACTCCTTGGTCTAGTCTGGTACCAGTCTGTTTAGCTAACATTCCACTCCTTGGTCTAGTCTGGTACCAGTCTGTTTAGCTAACATTCCACTCCTTGGTCTAGTCTGGTACCAGTCTGTTTAGCTAACATTCCACTCCTTGGTCTAGTCTGGTACCAGTCTGTTTAGCTAACATTCCACTCCTTGGTCTAGTCTGGGTACCAGTCTGTTTAGCTAACATTCCACTCCTTGGTCTAGTCTGGGTACCTGTTTAGCTAACATTCCACTCCTTGGTCTAGTCTGGGTACCTGTTTAGCTAACATTCCACTCCTTGGTCTAGTCTGGTACCAGTCTGTTTAGCTAACATTCCACTCCTTGGTCTAGTCTGGTACCAGTCTGTTTAGCTAACATTCCACTCCTTGGTCTAGTCTGGGTACCAGTCTGTTTAGCTAACATTCCACTCCTTGGTCTAGTCTGGGTACCAGTCTGTTTAGCTAACATTCCACTCCTTGGTCTAGTCTGGGTACCTGTTTAGCTAACATTCCACTCCTTGGTTTAGTCTGGGTACCAGTCTGTTTAGCTAACATTCCACTCCTTGGTCTAGTCTGGGTACCAGTCTGTTTAGCTAACATTCCACTCCTTGGTCTAGTCTGGGTACCTGTTTAGCTAACATTCCACTCCTTGGTCTAGTCTGGTACCAGTCTGTTTAGCTAACATTCCACTCCTTGGTCTAGTCTGGTACCAGTCTGTTTAGCTAACATTCCACTCCTTGGTCTAGTCTGGGTACCTGTTTAGCTAACATTCCACTCCTTGGTCTAATCTGGGTACCAGTCTGTTTAGCTAACATTCCACTCCTTGGTCTAGTCTGGGTACCTGTTTAGCTAACATTCCACTCCTTGGTCTAGTCTGGGTACCTGTTTAGCTAACATTCCACTCCTTGGTCTAGTCTGGGTACCAGTCTGTTTAGCTAACATTCCACTCATTGGTCTAGTCTGGGTACCAGTCTGTTTAGCTAACATTCCACTTCTTGGTCTAGTCTGGGTACCAGTCTGTTTAGCTAACATTCCACTCCTTGGTCTAGTCTGGGTACCAGTCTGTTTAGCTAACATTCCACTCCTTGGTCTAGTCTGGGTACCAGTCTGTTTAGCTAACATTCCACTCCTTGGTCTAGTCTGGGTACCTGTTTAGCTAACATTCCACTCCTTGGTCTAGTCTGGGTACCAGTCTGTTTAGCTAACATTCCACTCCTTGGTCTAGTCTGGGTACCAGTCTGTTTAGCTAACATTCCACTCCTTGGTCTAGTCTGGTACCAGTCTGTTTAGCTAACATTCCACTCCTTGGTCTAGTCTGGGTACCAGTCTGTTTAGCTAACATTCCACTCCTTGGTCTAGTCTGGGTACCAGTCTGTTTAGCTAACATTCCACTCCTTGGTCTAGTCTGGGTACCTGTTTAGCTAACATTCCACTCCTTGGTCTAGTCTGGGTACCAGTCTGTTTAGCTAACATTCCACTCCTTGGTCTAGTCTGGTACCAGTCTGTTTAGCTAACATTCCACTCCTTGGTCTAGTCTGGGTACCTGTTTAGCTAACATTCCACTCCTTGGTCTAGTCTGGGTACCTGTTTAGCTAACATTCCACTCCTTGGTCTAGTCTGGGTACCAGTCTGTTTAGCTAACATTCCACTCCTTGGTCTAGTCTGGGTACCAGTCTGTTTAGCTAACATTCCACTCCTTGGTCTAGTCTGGGTACCTGTTTAGCTAACATTCCACTCCTTGGTCTAGTCTGGTACCAGTCTGTTTAGCTAACATTCCACTCCTTGGTCTAGTCTGGGTACCTGTTTAGCTAACATTCCACTCCTTGGTCTAGTCTGGTACCAGTCTGTTTAGCTAACATTCCACTCCTTGGTCTAGTCTGGGTACCTGTTTAGCTAACATTCCACCCTTGGTCTAGTCTGGTACCAGTCTGTTTAGCTAACATTCCACTCCTTGGTCTAGTCTGGTACCAGTCTGTTTAGCTAACATTCCACTCCTTGGTCTAGTCTGGTACCAGTCTGTTTAGCTAACATTCCACTCCTTGGTCTAGTCTGGATACCAGTCTGTTTAGCTAACATTCCACTCCTTGGTCTAGTCTGGTACCAGTCTGTTTAGCTAACATTCCACTCCTTGGTCTAGTCTGGTACCAGTCTGTTTAGCTAACATTCCACTCCTTGGTCTAGTCTGGGTACCTGTTTAGCTAACATTCCACTCCTTGGTCTAGTCTGGGTACCAGTTTAGCTAACATTCCACTCCTTGGTCTAGTCTGGGTACCAGTCTGTTTAGCTAACATTCCACTCCCTAGTCTAGTCTGGTACCAGTCTGTTTAGCTAACATTCCACTCCTTGGTCTAGTCTGGGTACCAGTCTGTTTAGCTAACATTCCACTCCTTGGTCTAGTCTGGTACCAGTCTGTTTAGCTAACATTCCACTCCTTGGTCTAGTCTGGTACCAGTCTGTTTAGCTAACATTCCACTCCTTGGTCTAGTCTGGTACCAGTCTGTTTAGCTAACATTCCACTCCTTGGTCTAGTCTGGTACCAGTCTGTTTAGCTAACATTCCACTCCTTGGTCTAGTCTGGGTACCAGTCTGTTTAGCTAACATTCCACTCCTTGGTCTAGTCTGGGTACCTGTTTAGCTAACATTCCACTCCTTGGTCTAGTCTGGGTACCTGTTTAGCTAACATTCCACTCCTTGGTCTAGTCTGGGTACCAGTCTGTTTAGCTAACATTCCACTCCTTGGTCTAGTCTGGTACCAGTCTGTTTAGCTAACATTCCACTCCTTGGTCTAGTCTGGGTACCTGTTTAGCTAACATTCCACTCCTTGGTCTAGTCTGGGTACCAGTCTGTTTAGCTAACATTCCACTCCTTGGTCTAGTCTGGGTACCAGTCTGTTTAGCTAACATTCCACTCCTTGGTCTAGTCTGGGTACCTGTTTAGCTAACATTCCACTCCTTGGTTTAGTCTGGGTACCAGTCTGTTTAGCTAACATTCCACTCCTTGGTCTAGTCTGGGTACCAGTCTGTTTAGCTAACATTCCACTCCTTGGTCTAGTCTGGGTACCTGTTTAGCTAACATTCCACTCCTTGGTCTAGTCTGGTACCAGTCTGTTTAGCTAACATTCCACTCCTTGGTCTAGTCTGGTACCAGTCTGTTTAGCTAACATTCCACTCCTTGGTCTAGTCTGGGTACCTGTTTAGCTAACATTCCACTCCTTGGTCTAGTCTGGGTACCAGTCTGTTTAGCTAACATTCCACTCCTTGGTCTAGTCTGGGTACCTGTTTAGCTAACATTCCACTCCTTGGTCTAGTCTGGGTACCTGTTTAGCTAACATTCCACTCCTTGGTCTAGTCTGGGTACCAGTCTGTTTAGCTAACATTCCACTCATTGGTCTAGTCTGGGTACCAGTCTGTTTAGCTAACATTCCACTTCTTGGTCTAGTCTGGGTACCAGTCTGTTTAGCTAACATTCCACTCCTTGGTCTAGTCTGGGTACCAGTCTGTTTAGCTAACATTCCACTCCTTGGTCCTAGTCTTGTGGTACAAGTCTGTTGAGCTAACATTCCACTCCTTGGTTCTAGTCTGGGTACCTGTTTAACATTCCACTCCTTGGTCTAGTCTGGGTACCAGTCTGTTTAGCTAACATTCCACTCCTTGGTCTAGTCTGGGTACCAGTCTGTTTAGCTAACATTCCACTCCTTGGTCTAGTCTGGGTACCTGTTTAGCTAACATTCCACTCCTTGGTCTAGTCTGGGTACCTGTTTAGCTAACATTCCACTCCTTGGTC
>NW_028157135.1:0-21356 GCF_964263955.1 Coregonus lavaretus | reverse complement strand
CCAGCTCCTCTGACTCCAGACAGACAGATAACATTTTGAATATCTTCTGTTAATGACATAAGTGAAGCATAATCAGCTGACTAACAGTCAGGAAGGAACACTGTCCTAAGCACCCAGGTCACACCAGATCAACTTCAGTATTCAACATTTGTCCATGTCCCCAGGACGTTGGAAGCTGCCTTCAATACCGTCCACTAGGGTGCAACGTGAGCACCTATTACCATCTGGTGGGCTGGCGGCTTGCTAACCTTAACCCTTACTTTAAAGCTGCAATATGTAACTTTTTGGGCCACCCGACTAAATTCACATAGAAATGTGAGTTATAGATCTGTCATTATCATTGAAAGGGTCTCCCGGCCGCGACCGGGAGACCCATGGGACGGCGCACAATTGGCCCAGCGTCGTCCAGGGTAGGGGAGGGAATGGCTGGCAGGGATGTAGCTCAGTTGGTAGAGCATGGCGTTTGCAACGCCAGGGTTGTGGGTTCGCTTCCCACGGGGGTATGAAAAAAATAAAATAAATGTATGGACTCACTAACTGTAAGTCGCTCTGGATAAGAGCGTCTGCTAAATAACTAAAATGTAAATGTAATATATCTGTTCTATGTGCTATATTTCTATGCTTCCCGGTCTTAAGTTTAGTTTTTGCCTCCAGGAAAAGTTGCTGCTTTAACCAGACGGAATTAATGCCTGAACTTAACCGTCAATTGTATTCTGTTTTAACCCTTTCCCAAACTTTAACCCTTATCTTAACCAGTTGGAATTAATGGCTAAACTTAACCGTCGAAACCTGAGGACAAACTTCGGACAAACGTTGAATACTGAAGTCAGACTGATACCTTTGTTGGTCCTCTGTCACGACTTCCTCCGAAGCTGCCTCCTCTCCTTGTTTGAGGCAGGCTTCGGCGTTCGTCGTCACCGGCCTTCTAGCCACTGCCGCTCCTCATCTCATCATTCCATTGGTTTTGTCTTGTTTTTCACACACACCTGGTTCATATCCCCCTCATCAGTCTCTGTATAATTATTCCCTCCGCTCCCCCATGTCTTTGTGTGTTATTGTTTCCATGTGGAGATGTCGCTAGCTCGTGTTGAGCATTATGTTACTTTTATCGGCGGGATATTCACCCGTGGGTTTTGTTTCCCCAGTACGCATTTAAGTCGCACTGTATTTGGTTTAGGCGTTGCTGCGGACTGCTGTATTGGTCTAATAAACCCTATTCTATGATTCACACCTCCTGCGCCTGGCTCCGTCCTCCTCACCTTGTTACATCCTCAGAGCCAATGTACAGAGGAGTGTGATTTAAGAGGCCAGCTACAAAACTATATTACTAAACACCAGACACATGCCACTGCAGCTTTACTGAAGCTATACAGCACCAGCTATACTATACAGTACCAGTTATACTATACAGTACCAGCTATACTATACAGTACCAGCTATACTATACAGTACCAGCTATACTATACAGTACCAACTATACTATACAGTACCAGTTATACTATACAGTACCAGCTATACTATACAGTACCAGCTATACTATACAGTACCAACTATACTATACTATACAGTACCAGTTATACTATACAGTACCAGCTATACTATACAGTACCAGCTATACTATACAGTACCAGCTATACTATACAGTACCAACTATACTATACAGTACCAGTTATACTATACAGTACCAGTTGTACTATACAGTACCAGTTATACTATACAGTACCAGTTATACTATACAGTACCAGCTATACTATACAGTACCAACTATACTATACAGTACCAGCTATACTATACAGTACCAGTTATACTATACAGTACCAGTTATACTATACAGTACCAGCTATACTATACAGTACCAGTTATACTATACAGTACCAGCTATACTATACAGTACCAGTTATACTATACAGTACCAGTTATACTATAAAGTAACAGCTATACTATACAGTACCAACTATACTATACAGTACCAACTATACTATACAGTACCAGTTATACTATACAGTACCAGTTATACTATACAGTACCAACTATACTATACAGTACCAGCTATACTATACAGTACCAGCTATACTATACAGTACCAGTTATACTATACAGTACCAGCTATACTATACTATACAGTACCAGTTATACTATACAGTACCAGTTATACTATACAGTACCAACTATACTATACAGTACCAACTATACTATACTATACAGTACCAACTATACTATACAGTACCAGCTATACTATACAGTACCAACTATACTATACAGTACCAGCTATACTATACAGTACCAACTATACTATACAGTACCAGTTATACTATACAGTACCAACTATACTATACAGTACCAGCTATACTATACAGTACCAACTATACTATACAGTACCAGTTATACTATACAGTACCAGCTATACTATACAGTACCAGCTATACTATACAGTACCAACTATACTATACAGTACCAGTTATACTATACAGTACCAGCTATACTATACAGTACCAGCTATACTATACAGTACCAGCTATACTATACAGTACCAACTATACTATACAGTACCAGTTATACTATACAGTACCAGCTATACTATACAGTACCAGCTATACTATACAGTACCAGCTATACTATACAGTACCAACTATACTATACAGTACCAGTTATACTATACAGTACCAGTTATACTATACAGTACCAACTATACTATACAGTACCAGCTATACTATACAGTACCAGCTATACTATACAGTACCAGCTATACTATACAGTACCAACTATACTATACAGTACCAGCTATACTATATAGTACCAGCTATACTATACAGTACCAACTATACTATACAGTACCAGCTATACTATACAGTACCAGCTATACTATACAGTACCAACTATACTATACAGTACCAGCTATACTATACAGTACCAACTATACTATACAGTACCAGCTATACTATACAGTACCAGCTATACTATACTATACAGTACCAGTTATACTATACAGTACCAGTTATACTATACATTACCAGCTATACTATACAGTACCAACTATACTATACAGTACCAGTTATACTATACAGTACCAGCTATACTATACAGTACCAACTATACTATACAGTACCAGCTATACTATACAGTACCAACTATACTATACAGTACCAGTTATACTATACAGTACCAGCTATACTATACAGTACCAGTTATACTATACAGTACCAGCTATACTATACAGTACCAACTATACTATACTATACAGTACCAGCTATACTATACAGTACCAACTATACTATACAGTACCAGCTATACTATACATTACCAGTTATACTATACAGTACCAGCTATACTATACAATACCAACTATACTATACTATACAGTACCAGTTATACTATACAGTACCAACTATACTATACAGTACCAGCTATACTATACTATACAGTACCAGCTATACTATACTATACATTACCAGCTATACTATACAGTACCAGCTATACTATACAGTACCAACTATATTATACAGTACCAACTATACTATACAGTACCAGCTATACTATACAGTACCAACTATACTATACAGTACCAGCTATACTATACAGTACCAGCTATATACTATACAGTACCAGCTATACTATACAGTACCAGCTATACTATACAGTACCAGCTATACTATACAGTACCAGTTATACTATACTATACAGTACCAGCTATACTATACAGTACCAGCTATACTATACTATACAGTACCAGCTATACTATACTATACAGTACCAGCTATACTATACTATACAGTACCAGCTATACTATACTATACAGTACCAGCTATACTATACTATACAGTACCAGCTATACTATACAGTACCAGCTATACTATACAGTACCAGCTATACTATACAGTACCAACTATACTATACTATACAGTACCAGCTATATTATACAGTACCAGCTATACTATACAGTACCAGTTATACTATACAGTACCAGCTATACTATACAGTACCAGCTATACTATACAGTACCAGCTATACTATACAGTACCAGCTATACTATACAGTACCAGTTATACTATACAGTACCAGCTATACTATACAGTACCAGCTATACTATACAGTACCAACTATACTATACAGTACCAGCTATACTATACAGTACCAGTTATACTATACAGTACCAGCTATACTATACAGTACCAGCTATACTATACAGTACCAGCTATACTATACAGTACCAGCTATACTATACAGTACCAGCTATACTATACAGTACCAGCTATACTATACAGTACCAGCTATACTATACAGTACCAGTTATACTATACAGTACCAGCTATACTATACAGTACCAGCTATACTATACTATACAGTATCAGTTATACTATACAGTACCAGCTATACTATACAGTACCAGCTATACTATACAGTACCAACTATACTATACAGTACCAGCTATACTATACAGTACCAACTATACTATACAGTACCAGCTATACTATACAGTACCAACTATACTATACAGTACCAGCTATACTATACAGTACCAGCTATACTATACAGTACCAGCTATACTATACAGTACCAGTTATACTATACAGTACCAGCTATACTATACAGTACCAGCTATACTATACTATACAGTACCAGTTATACTATACAGTACCAGCTATACTATACAGTACCAACTATACTATACATTACCAGCTATACTATACAGTACCAACTATACTATACAGTACCAGTTATACTATACAGTACCAGCTATACTATACAGTACCAGCTATACTATACTATACAGTACCAGTTATACTATACAGTACCAGCTATACTATACAGTACCAGCTATACTATACAGTACCAGCTATACTATACAGTACCAGCTATACTATACAGTACCAACTATACTATACAGTACCAGCTATACTATACAGTACCAACTATACTATACAGTACCAGCTATACTATACAGTACCAACTATACTATACTATACAGTACCCGCTATACTATACAGTACAGTACCAACTGTGGGCCCTGGGCCTTCTCCTCTTCTCTCTATCCAACTCCTCTGTCTCTACAGGATCTGAAGCTCTCTGGAGGAACTCCTACCAGTTAGTTATATAAAATTAATTACTGATAGAAACACTTCCTAGTGTACTACAGAGAATGAACAACACTACATTCTGATAGAAACACTCCTTAGTGTACTACAGAGAACGAACAACACTACATTCTGATAGAAACACTCCCTAGTGTACTACAGAGAATGAACAACACTACATTCTGATAGAAACACTTCCTAGTGTACTACAGAGAACGAACAACACTCAATACATCATCAGCTGACCAACAGTTAGGAACAAGTGCTCAGATCCTTGTTCAGTAGATTGAATGGAGACAGGCCAGCCCCAGAACTAAACACTGCCACTGTCTCTGCCTGCTGCACAACGTCGGAGGTTGTGAGGAGGAAACGAGACCAAGGGTCTGATGTTAAAGTGTTATTAGGGATGGTTGTGTTTGGCTTTGGGCCCTCAGCCCTGCTCTCTCTCTCTCTCTCTCTCTCTCTCTCTCTCTCTCTGTCTCTGTTGGCACAAGGCTGCTAATGTCTGTCTGTCTGTCTGCCCAGCAAATTGTCCTGATAAAAGCATGTGCAGGGCTTAGTACAGTCATTTGACTGAAGACATTTTACATTTACATTTTAGTCATTTAGTAGACGCTCTTATCCAGAGCGACTAACAGTTAGTGAGTGCATACACTCTTTTTTTATTTTCCAGGACTACGAAGCTCCAGCGGTGAGATTCCAGTGCTACAAAGCTCCAGCGGTGAGAGACTCCAGGACTACGAAGCTCCAGCGGTGAGACTCCAGGGCTACGAAGCTCCAGCAGTGAGACTCCAGCGCTACAAAGCTCGAGTGGTGAGAGACTCCAGGACTACGAAGCTCCAGCGGTGAGAGACTCCAGGACTACGAAGCTCCAGCGGTAAGAGACTCCAGGACTACAAAGCTCCAGCGGTGAGAGACTCCAGTGCTACGAAGCTCCAGCGGTGAGAGACTCCAGGACTACGAAGCTCCAGCGGTGAGAGACTCCAGGACTACGAAGCTCCAGCGGTGAGAGACTCCAGGACTACAAAGCTCCAGCGGTGAGAGACTCCAGTGCTACGAAGCTCCAGCGGTGAGAGACTCCAGGACTACGAAGCTCCAGCGATGAGAGACTCCAGGACTACAAAGCTCCAGCGGTGAGAGACTCCAGGACTACAAAGCTCCAGCGGTGAGAGACTCCAGTGCTACGAAGCTCCAGCGGTGAGAGACTCCAGGACTACGAAGCTCCAGCGGTGAGAGACTCCAGTGCTACGAAGCTCCAGCGGTGAGAGGCTCCAGCGCTACGAAGCTGCAGCGGTGAGAGACTCCAGGACTACAAAGCTCCAGCGGTGAGAGACTCCAGCACTACGAAGCTCCAGCGGTGAGAGGCTCCAGGGCTACGAAGCTCCATTGATGAGACTCCAGCGCTACGAAGCTCCAGCGGTGAGAGGCTCCAGGGCTACAATGCTGCAGCGGTGAGAGACTCCAGCGCTACGAAGCTGCAGCGGTGAGAGACTCCAGGACTACGAAGCTCCAGCGGTGAGAGACTCCAGGACTATGAAGCTCCAGCGGTGAGAGACTCCAGCGCTACGAAGCTGCAGCGGTGAGAGACTCCAGGACTACGAAGCTCCAGCGGTGAGAGACTCCAGCGCTACAAAGCTGCAGCGGTGAGAGACTCCAGGACTATGAAGCTCCAGCGATGAGAGACTCCAGTGCTACGAAGCTGCAGCGGTGAGAGACTCCAGGACCATGAAGCTCCAGCGGTGAGAGACTCCAGTGCTACGAAGCTGCAGCGGTGAGACTCCAGGGCTTTGTGAGTTCTGTCGATATGTTTTAGGGAGGGCAGGAGGGAGACCGGGGAACAGAACAGCCTCTCATATGTATTACTCTTTATCTTTTTGGATTCTCTACTCGTCTGTCTGGCTGGCTGTCTGTCTGGCTGTCTGTCTGGCTGGCTGGCTAGCTGGTTGGCTGGCTGGCCGGAGCTGTCTGGCTGGCTGTCTGTCTGTCTGGCTGGCTGACTGGCTGGCTGGCTGGCTGGTTGGCTGGTTGGCTGGCTTGCTGGCTGGCTGGCTGGCTGGCTGGCTGGCTGTCTGGCTGGCTGGTTGGCTGGCTGGCTGGCTGGCTGGCTGGCTGGCCGGAGCTGTCCTTGGGTTTGATTGGGTCATTTCAGGAGGAGAGGCACAGCATTGATCATGGTTTCATGTTAAAACAGGCTAGACGGGGTGGACAGAGAAGCCTGGTTCCTCTCTAGGTTTCTTCCTAGGTTTTCGCCTTTCTAGGGAGTTTTTCCTAGCCACCGTGCTTCTACACCTGCATTACTAGCTGTTTGGGGTTTTAGGCTGGGTTTCTGTACAGCACTTCGAGATATTAGCTGATGTAAGAAGGGCTATATAAAATAAAATTGATTGATTGATTGACATGACAGAATACTGTAGCATAGTCTGAATCATGTCTAAAGTCTACATCATGTGTAAAGTCTGCATCATGTGTAAAGTCTGCATCATGTCTAAAGTCTGCATCATGTGTAAAGTCTGCATCATGTCTAAAGTCTGCTTCATGTCAAAAGTATACATCATGTGTAAAGTCTGCATCATGTCTAAAGTCTGCTTCATGTCAAAAGTATACATCATGTGTAAAGTCTGCATCATGTCTAAAGTCTGCATCATGTCTAAAGTCTACATCATGTCTAAAGTCTGCATCGTGTCTAAAGTCTGCTTCGTGTCTAAAGTCTGCATCATGTCTAAAGTCTACATTGTCTAAAGTCTGCATCATGTCTAAAGTCTGCATCATGTGTAAAGTCTGCATCATGTCTAAAGTCTGCATCATGTCTAAAGTCTGCATCATGTCTAAAGTCTGCTTCATGTCTAAAGTCTGCATCATGTCTAAAGTCTGCATCATGTCTAAAGTCTGCATCATGTCTAAAGTCTGCATCATGTCTAAAGTCTGCATCATGTGTAAAGTCTGCATCATGTGTAAAGTCTGCATCATGTCTAAAGTCTGCATCATGTGTAAAGTCTGCATCATGTCTAAAGTCTGCGTCATGTCTAAAGTCTGCATCATGTCTAAAGTCTGCATCATGTCTAAAGTCTGCATCATGTCTAAAGTCTTCATCATGTCTAAAGTCTGCATCATGTCTAAAGTCTGCGTCATGTCTAAAGTCTGCGTCATGTCTAAAGTCTGCGTCATGTCTAAAGTCTGCGTCATGTCTAAAGTCTGCGTCATGTCTAAAGTCTGCATCATGTCTAAAGTCTGCATCATGTCTAAAGTCTGCATCATGTCTCAAGTCTGCATCATGTCTAAAGTCTGCATCATGTGTAAAGTCTGCATCATGTCTAAAGTCTGCATCATGTCTAAAGTCTTCATCATGTCTAAAGTCTGCATCATGTGTAAAGTCTGCATCATGTTTAAAGTCTGCATCATGTTTAAAGTCTGCATCATGTCTAAAGTCTACATCATGTGTAAAGTCTGCATCATGTGTAAAGTCTGCATCATGTCTAAAGTCTGCATCATGTGTAAAGTCTGCATCATGTCTAAAGTCTGCTTCATGTCTAAAGTCTGCATCATGTCTAAAGTCTGCATCATGTCTAAAGTCTACATCATGTCTAAAGTCTGCATCATGTCTAAAGTCTGCATCATGTGTAAAGTCTGCATCATGTCTAAAGTCTGCATCATGTCTAAAGTCTGCATCATGTCTAAAGTCTGCTTCATGTCTAAAGTCTGCATCATGTCTAAAGTCTACATCATGTCTAAAGTCTGCATCATGTCTAAAGTCTGCGTCATGTCTAGTCCCCAATGCATTAGAGAACAACATTCTCTAAGGAGCACACAATGACTCTCTGGTTCAAATGCGCGTAGCTAGGTAACCAACACTTTACAAGAATACCACTTCACAACCCATTACGGTGTATCTACTACAGCATAGAAAACTAACCAATCCCATTTACTGCTAAAGAAAAAGATACAGGCTCTCTAACAGATAGACATACTGCCCCAGTCCTATAACACATCCAGATAGACATACTGCCCCAGTCCTATAACACATCCAGATAGACATACTGCCCCAGTCCTATAACACATCCAGATAGACATACTGCCCCAGTCCTATAACACATCCAGATAGACATACTGCCCCAGTCCTATAACACATCCAGATAGACATACTGCCCCAGTCCTATAACACATTCAGATAGACATACTGCCCCAGTCCTATAACACATCCAGATAGACATACTGCCCCAGTCCTATAACACATTCAGATAGACATACTGCCCCAGTCCTATAACACATCCAGATAGACATACTGCCCCAGTCCTATAACACATCCAGATAGACATACTGCCCCAGTCCTATAACACATTCAGATAGACATACTGCCCCAGTCCTATAACACATCCAGATAGACATACTGCCCCAGTCCTATAACACATCCAGATAGACATACTGCCCCAGTCCTATAACACATCCAGATAGACATACTGCCCCAGTCCTATAACACATCCAGATAGACATACTGCCCCAGTCCTATAACACATCCAGATAGACATACTGCCCCAGTCCTATAACACATTCAGATAGACATACTGCCCCAGTCCTATAACACATTCAGATAGACATACTGCCCCAGTCCTATAACACATTCAGATAGACATACTGCCCCAGTCCTATAACACATCCAGATAGACATACTGCCCCAGTCCTATAACACATCCAGATAGACATACTGCCCCAGTCCTATAACACTATAACATTCAGATAGACATACTGCCCCAGTCCTATAACACATTCAGATAGACATACTGCCCCAGTCCTATAACACATCCAGATAGACATACTGCCCCAGTCCTATAACACATTCAGATAGACATACTGCCCCAGTCCTATAACACATTCAGATAGACATACTGCCCCAGTCCTATAACACATCCAGATAGACATGCTGCCCCAGTCCTATAACACATCCAGATAGACATACTGCCCCAGTCCTATAACACATCCAGATAGACATACTGCCCCAGTCCTATAACACATCCAGATAGACATACTGCCACAGTCCTATAACACATTCAGATAGACATACTGCCCCAGTCCTATAACACATCCAGATAGACATACTGCCCCAGTCCTATAACACATCCAGATAGACATACTGCCCCAGTCCTATAACACATCCAGATAGACATACTGCCCCAGTCCTACAACACATCCAGATAGACATACTGCCCCAGTCCTACAACACTATAACATCCAGATAGACATACTGCCCCAGTCCTATAACACATCCAGATAGACATACTGCCCCAGTCCTATAACACATTCAGATAGACATACTGCCCCAGTCCTATAACACATCCAGATAGACATACTGCCCCAGTCCTATAACACATCCAGATAGACATACTGCCACAGTCCTATAACACATTCAGATAGACATACTGCCCCAGTCCTATAACACATCCAGATAGACATACTGCCCCAGTCCTATAACACATCCAGATAGACATACTGCCCCAGTCCTATAACACATCCAGATAGACATACTGCCCCAGTCCTATAACACATCCAGATAGACATACTGCCCCAGTCCTATAACACATTCAGATAGACATACTGCCCCAGTCCTATAACACATCCAGATAGACATACTGCCCCAGTCCTATAACACATCCAGATAGACATACTGCCCCAGTCCTATAACACATCCAGATAGACATACTGCCCCAGTCCTATAACACATCCAGATAGACATACTGCCCCAGTCCTATAACACTATAACATTCAGATAGACATACTAACCCAGTCCTATAACACATTCAGATAGACATACTGCCCCAGTCCTATAACACATCCAGATAGACATACTGCCCCAGTCCTATAACACATCCAGATAGACATACTGCCACAGTCCTATAACACATTCAGATAGACATACTGCCCCAGTCCTATAACACATCCAGATAGACATACTGCCCCAGTCCTATAACACATTCAGATAGACATACTGCCCCAGTCCTATAACACATCCAGATAGACATACTGCCCCAGTCCTATAACACATCCAGATAGACATACTGCCCCAGTCCTATAACACATTCAGATAGACATACTGCCCCAGTCCTATAACACATCCAGATAGACATACTGCCCCAGTCCTATAACACATCCAGATAGACATACTGCCCCAGTCCTATAACACATTCAGATAGACATACTGCCCCAGTCCTATAACACATCCAGATAGACATGCTGCCCCAGTCCTGTAACACATCCAGATAGACATACTGCCCCAGTCCTATAACACATCCAGATAGACATACTGCCCCAGTCCTATAACACATCCAGATAGACATACTGCCCCAGTCCTATAACACATCCAGATATACATACTGCCCCAGTCCTATAACACATTCAGATAGACATACTGCCCCAGTCCTATAACACATCCAGATAGACATACTGCCCCAGTCCTATAACACATTCAGATAGACATACTGCCCCAGTCCTATAACACATCCAGATAGACATACTGCCCCAGTCCTATAACACATCCAGATAGACATACTGCCACAGTCCTATAACACATTCAGATAGACATACTGCCCCAGTCCTATAACACATCCAGATAGACATACTGCCCCAGTCCTATAACACATCCAGATAGACATACTGCCCCAGTCCTATAACACATCCAGATAGACATACTGCCCCAGTCCTATAACACATCCAGATAGACATACTGCCCCAGTCCTATAACACATTCAGATAGACATACTGCCCCAGTCCTATAACACATCCAGATAGACATACTGCCCCAGTCCTATAACACATCCAGATAGACATACTGCCCCAGTCCTATAACACATCCAGATAGACATACTGCCCCAGTCCTATAACACATCCAGATAGACATACTGCCCCAGTCCTATAACACATCCAGATAGACATACTGCCACAGTCCTATAACACATTCAGATAGACATACTGCCCCAGTCCTATAACACATCCAGATAGACATACTGCCCCAGTCCTATAACACATTCAGATAGACATACTGCCCCAGTCCTATAACACATCCAGATAGACATGCTGCCCCAGTCCTGTAACACATCCAGATAGACATACTGCCCCAGTCCTATAACACATCCAGATAGACATACTGCCCCAGTCCTATAACACATCCAGATAGACATACTGCCCCAGTCCTATAACACATCCAGATATACATACTGCCCCAGTCCTATAACACATTCAGATAGACATACTGCCCCAGTCCTATAACACATCCAGATAGACATACTGCCCCAGTCCTATAACACATTCAGATAGACATACTGCCCCAGTCCTATAACACATCCAGATAGACATACTGCCCCAGTCCTATAACACATTCAGATAGACATACTGCCCCAGTCCTATAACACATCCAGATAGACATGCTGCCCCAGTCCTGTAACACATCCAGATAGACATACTGCCCCAGTCCTATAACACATCCAGATAGACATACTGCCCCAGTCCTATAACACATCCAGATAGACATACTGCCCCAGTCCTATAACACTATAACATTCAGATAGACATACTGCCCCAGTCCTATAACACTATAACATTCAGATAGACATACTGCCCCAGTCCTATAACACTGTAACATTCAGATAGACATACTGCCCCAGTCCTATAACACTGTAACATTCAGATAGACATACTAACCCAGTCCTATAACACATTCAGATAGACATACTGCCCCAGTCCTATCACACATCCAGATAGACATACTGCCCCAGTCCTATAACACATTCAGAGAGACATACTGCCCCAGTCCTATAACACATTCAGATAGACATACTGCCCCAGTCCTATAACACATCCAGATAGACATACTGCCCCAGTCCTATAACACATCCAGATAGACATACTGCCCCAGTCCTATAACACATTCAGATAGACATACTAACCCAGTCCTACAACACTATAACATTCAGATAGACATACTGCCCCAGTCCTACAACACTATAACATTCAGAGAGACATACTGCCCCGGTCCTATAACACATCTTCGGTCTGGCCACAGAATAATGGACTCATTGCTCCTAGCTGGAGGTTAAATCAATCTCTACTCCTAGCTGGAGGTTAAATCAATCTCTACTCCTAGCTGGAGGTTAAATCAATCTCTACTCCTAGCTGGAGGTTACATCAATCTCTACTCCTAGCTGGAGGTTAAATCAATCTCTACTCCTAGCTGGAGGTTACATCTCTCTCTTCTCCTAGCTGGAGGTTACATCAATCTCTACCCCTAGCTGGAGGTTAAATCAATCTCTACTCCTAGCTGGAGGTTAAATCAATCTCTACTCCTAGCTGGAGGTTGCATCTACATTTTAGTCATTTAGCAGACACTCTTATCCAGAGCAACTTACAGTTAGTGAGTGCATACATCTTTTATTTTTTGTTTTGTTTTTTATACTGGCCCCCCGTGGGAATCGAAACCACAACCCTGGCGTCGCAAACGCCATGCTCTACCAACTGAGCTACATCCCTGCCGGCCATTCCCTCCCCTACCCTGGAAGACGCTGGGCCAATTGTGCACCGCCCCATGTGTCTCCCGGTCGCGGCCGGCTACAACAGAGCCTGGATTCGAACCAGGATCTCTAGTGGCACAGCTAGCACTGCGATGCAGTGCCTTAGACCACTGCGCCACTCGGGAGGGACCACTGCGCCATCTCTCTGCCTGCGTCCCTATTCCCTATGTAGTGCACTACTTTTGAACACGTCCCATAGGGCTATGCTCAAAAGTAGGGCTCTGGTCAAAGTAGTGCACTATCCTCGATCTTCACTATTTATCGCAAACTGATATAGTCTTTGTTGGGCACTTACCCCCGGCTCTAAAAGCAAGTGGGCTAAGGAATAACATCATAACGGGACCTTTAAAAGCCCTGGATCCTTTAGAGTCTGCTTGTCTGGTTGTTACAAAGTAGGCCTGCATTAAAAATGCAATAAGTCCATTATTCTGTGGCCATACCGAAGATGTTGCTCTGTGCTGATGTCTGCTTAGTGCTGCAGGGTGGGGCAAAGTAGAGCAGGGTAGATAAGAGTAGAGCAGAGCAGGGTAGAGCAGATCAAGGTAGACCAGGGTAAACCAGTAGAGGGTAGAGCAGGGTAAAGCAATGTAAACCAGGGTGGAGCAGGATAAACCGGGGTCGAGCAGCGTCAAGCAGGGTAGAGCAGAGCAAGGTAGACCAGGATAAATCATGGTTGAGCAGGGTAGAGCAAGGTAAACCAGGGTAGAGCAGGGTCAAGCAAGGTCAAGCAGGGTAGAGTGGGATGGGGCAGCTCATCAGACATTTACATTTTAGTCATTTAGCAGACGCTCTTATCCAGAGCGACTTACAGGAGCAATTAGGGTTTAGTGCCTTGCTTAAGGGCACATCAACAGATTTTTCACCTAGTCGGCTCGGGGATTAGAACCAGCGACCTTTCGGTTACTGGCACAACGCTCTTACCCACTAAGCTACCTGTCGCCTTTATCCTCACAGTACTTCTTTACTAAACATATGTATCAGGCACAGCATCCTGTATGGCTTGTATTATTCTCTCTCCTGCAAATGTGTGTGTCGGGAGAGAGATGCTGTCCTAGCTGGCTAGGAGACTACTAGATGTCTATGAGACTACTAGCTGTCTAGGAGACAGCTTGATGTCTAGGAGACTACTAGCTGTCTAGGAGACTACTAAGCTGTCTAGAAGACTACTAGCTGTCTAGGAGACTACTAGCTGTCTAGGAGACTACTAGCTGTCTAGGAGACTACTAAGCTGTTTAGAAGACTACTAGCTGTCTAGGAGACTACTAGCTGTCTAGGAGACTACTAGATGTCTAGGAGACTACTAGCTGTCTAGGAGACTACTAGCTGTCTAGGAGACTACTAGATGTCTAGGAGACTACTAGCTTTCTAGGAGACTACTAAGCTGTCTAGGAGACTACTAGCTGTCTAGGAGACTACTAGCTGTCTAGGAGACTACTAGCTGTCTGTGAGACGACTAGATGTCTAGGAGACTACTAGCTGTCTAGGAGACTACAAGCTGTCTAGGAGACTACTAGCTGTCTAGGAGACTACTAAGCTGTCTAGAAGACTACTAGCTGTCTATGAGACTACTAGCTGTCTAGGAGACTACTAGCTGTCTAGGAGACTACTAGATGTCTAGGAGACTACTAGCTGTCTATGAGACTACTAAGCTGTCTAGGAGACTACTAGCTGTCTAGGAGACTACTAGCTGTCTAGGAGACTACTAGCTGTCTATGAGACTACTAGATGTCTAGGAGACTACTAGCTGTCTAGGAGACTACTAGCTGTCTAGGAGACTACTAGCTGTCTATGAGACTACTAGATGTCTAGGAGACTACTAGCTGTCTAGGAGACTACTAGCTGTCTAGGAGACTACTAGCTGGCTAGGAGACTACTAAGCTGTTTAGAAGACTACTAGCTGTCTAGGAGACTACTAGCTGTCTAGGAGACTACTAGATGTCTAGGAGACTACTAGCTGTCTAGGAGACTACTAGCTGTCTAGGAGACTACTAGATGTCTAGGAGACTACTAGCTTTCTATGAGACTACTAAGCTGTCTAGGAGACTACTAGCTGTCTAGGAGACTACTAGCTGTCTAGGAGACTACTAGCTGTCTATGAGACTACTAGATGTCTAGGAGACTACTAGCTGTCTAGGAGACTACTAGCTGTCTAGGAGACTACTAGCTGTCTAGGAGACTACTAAGCTGTCTAGAAGACTACTAGCTGTCTAGGAGACTACTAGATGTCTAGGAGACTACTAGATGTCTAGGAGACTACTAGCTGTCTAGGAGACTACTAGCTGTCTAGGAGACTACTAGATGTCTAGGAGACTACTAGCTGTCTAGGAGACTACTAAGCTGTCTAGGAGACTACTAGCTGTCTAGGAGACTACTAGCTGTCTAGGAGACTACTAGCTGTCTATGAGACTACTAGATGTCTAGGAGACTACTAGCTGTCTAGGAGACTACTAGCTGTCTAGGAGACTACTAGCTGTCTAGAAGACTACTAGCTGTGTAGGAGACTACTAGATGTCTAGGAGACTACTAAGCTGTCTAGGAGACTACTAGCTGTCTAGGAGACTACTAGCTGTCTAGGAGAATACTAGCTGTGTAGAAGACTACTAGATGTCTATGAGATTACTAGCTGTCTAGGAGACTACTAGCTGTCTAGGAGACTACTAGCTGTCTAGGAGAATACTAGCTGTCTAGGAGACTACTAGCTGTCTAGGAGAATACTAGCTGTGTAGAAGACTACTCGATGTCTATGAGATTACTAGCTGTCTAGGAGACTACTAGATGTCTAGGAGACTACTAGCTGTCTAGGAGACTACTAGCTGTCTAGGAGACTACTAGATGTCTAGGAGACTACTAGATGTCTAGGAGACTACTAAGCTGTCTAGGAGACTACTAGCTGTCTAGGAGACTATTAGCTGTCTAGGAGACTACTAGCTGTCTAGAAGACTACTAGCTGTCTAGGAGACTACTAGCTCTCTAGAATACTACTAGCTGTCTAGGAGACTACTAGCTGTCTAGAAGACTACTAGCTGTCTAGAAGACTTCTAGCTGTGTAGGAGACTACTAGCTGTCTAGGAGACTATTAGCTGTCTAGGAGACTACTAGCTGTCTAGGAGACTACTAGATGTCTAGGAGACTACTAGATGTCTAGGAGACTATTAGCTGTCTAGGAGACTACGAAGCTTTTTAGGAGACTACTAGCTGTCTAGGAGACTACTAGCTGTCTAGGAGATGACTAGATGTCTAGGAGACTACTAGCTGTCTAGGAGACTACTAGATGTCTAGGAGACTACTAGATGTCTAGGAGACTACTAAGCTGTCTAGGAGACTACTAGCTGTCTAGGAGACTACTAGCTGTCTAGGAGACTACTGGAAGTCTAAAAGACTATTAGCTGTCTAGGAGACTACTAGCTGTCTAGGAGACTACTAGCTGTCTAGGAGACTACTAGCTGTCTAGGAGACTACTAGATGTCTAGGAGACTACTAGCTGTCTAGGAGACTACTAAGCTGTCTAGAAGACTACTAGCTGTCTAGGAGACTACTAGCTGTCTAGGAGACTACTAGCTGTCTAGGAGACTACTAAGCTGTTTAGAAGACTACTAGCTGTCTAGGAGACTACTAGCTGTCTAGGAGACTACTAGATGTCTAGGAGACTACTAGCTGTCTAGGAGACTACTAGCTGTCTAGGAGACTACTAGATGTCTAGGAGACTACTAGCTTTCTAGGAGACTACTAAGCTGTCTAGGAGACTACTAGCTGTCTAGGAGACTACTAGCTGTCTAGGAGACTACTAGCTGTCTGTGAGACGACTAGATGTCTAGGAGACTACTAGCTGTCTAGGAGACTACAAGCTGTCTAGGAGACTACTAGCTGTCTAGGAGACTACTAAGCTGTCTAGAAGACTACTAGCTGTCTATGAGACTACTAGATGTCTAGGAGACTACTAGCTGTCTAGGAGACTACTAGCTGTCTAGGAGACTACTAGATGTCTAGGAGACTACTAGCTGTCTATGAGACTACTAAGCTGTCTAGGAGACTACTAGCTGTCTAGGAGACTACTAGCTGTCTAGGAGACTACTAGCTGTCTATGAGACTACTAGATGTCTAGGAGACTACTAGCTGTCTAGGAGACTACTAGCTGTCTAGGAGACTACTAGCTGGCTAGGAGACTACTAGATGTCTATGAGACTACTAGCTGTCTAAGAGACAGCTTGATGTCTAGGAGACTACTAGATGTATGTGAGACTACTAGCTGTCTAGGAGACTACTAAGCTGTCTAGAAGACTACTAGCTGTCTAGGAGACTACTAGCTGTCTAGGAGACTACTAGCTGTCTAGGAGACTACTAGCTGTCTAGGAGACTACTAAGCTGTCTAGAAGACTACTAGCTGTCTAGGAGACTACTAGATGTCTAGGAGACTACTAGATGTCTAGGAGACTACTAGCTGTCTAGGAGACTACTAGCTGTCTAGGAGACTACTAGATGTCTAGGAGACTACTAGCTGTCTAGGAGACTACTAAGCTGTCTAGGAGACTACTAACTGTCTAGGAGACTACTAGCTGTCTAGGAGACTACTAGCTGTCTATGAGACTACTAGATGTCTAGGAGACTACTAGCTGTCTAGGAGACTACTAGCTGTCTAGGAGACTACTAGCTGTCTAGAAGACTACTAGCTGTGTAGGAGACTACTAGATGTCTAGGAGACTACTAAGCTGTCTAGGAGACTACTGGAAGTCTAAAAGACTATTAGCTGTCTAGGAGACTACTAGCTGTCTAGGAGACTACTAGCTGTCTAGGAGACTACTAGATGTCTAGGAGACTACTAGCTGTCTAGGAGACTACTAAGCTGTCTAGAAGACTACTAGCTGTCTAGGAGACTACTAGCTGTCTAGGAGACTACTAGCTGTCTAGGAGACTACTAAGCTGTTTAGAAGACTACTAGCTGTCTAGGAGACTACTAGCTGTCTAGGAGACTACTAGATGTCTAGGAGACTACTAGCTGTCTAGGAGACTACTAGCTGTCTAGGAGACTACTAGATGTCTAGGAGACTACTAGCTTTCTAGGAGACTACTAAGCTGTCTAGGAGACTACTAGCTGTCTAGGAGACTACTAGCTGTCTAGGAGACTACTAGCTGTCTGTGAGACGACTAGATGTCTAGGAGACTACTAGCTGTCTAGGAGACTACAAGCTGTCTAGGAGACTACTAGCTGCCTAGGAGACTACTAAGCTGTCTAGAAGACTACTAGCTGTCTATGAGACTACTAGATGTCTAGGAGACTACTAGCTGTCTAGGAGACTACTAGCTGTCTAGGAGACTACTAGATGTCTAGGAGACTACTAGCTGTCTATGAGACTACTAAGCTGTCTAGGAGACTACTAGCTGTCTAGGAGACTACTAGCTGTCTAGGAGACTACTAGCTGTCTATGAGACTACTAGATGTCTAGGAGACTACTAGCTGTCTAGGAGACTACTAGCTGTCTAGGAGACTACTAGCTGGCTAGGAGACTACTAGATGTCTATGAGACTACTAGCTGTCTAAGAGACAGCTTGATGTCTAGGAGACTACTAGATGTATGTGAGACTACTAGCTGTCTAGGAGACTACTAAGCTGTCTAGAAGACTACTAGCTGTCTAGGAGACTACTAGCTGTCTAGGAGACTACTAGCTGTCTAGGAGACTACTAGCTGTCTAGGAGACTACTAAGCTGTTTAGAAGACTACTAGCTGTCTAGGAGACTACTAGCTGTCTAGGAGACTACTAGATGTCTAGGAGACTACTAGCTGTCTAGGAGACTACTAGCTGTCTAGGAGACTACTAGATGTCTAGGAGACTACTAGCTTTCTATGAGACTACTAAGCTGTCTAGGAGACTACTAGCTGTCTAGGAGACTACTAGCTGTCTAGGAGACTACTAGCTGTCTATGAGACTACTAGATGTCTAGGAGACTACTAGCTGTCTAGGAGACTACTAGCTGTCTAGGAGACTACTAGCTGTCTAGGAGACTACTAAGCTGTCTAGAAGACTACTAGCTGTCTAGGAGACTACTAGATGTCTAGGAGACTACTAGATGTCTAGGAGACTACTAGCTGTCTAGGAGACTACTAGCTGTCTAGGAGACTACTAGATGTCTAGGAGACTACTAGCTGTCTAGGAGACTACTAAGCTGTCTAGGAGACTACTAACTGTCTAGGAGACTACTAGCTGTCTAGGAGACTACTAGCTGTCTATGAGACTACTAGATGTCTAGGAGACTACTAGCTGTCTAGGAGACTACTAGCTGTCTAGGAGACTACTAGCTGTCTAGAAGACTACTAGCTGTGTAGGAGACTACTAGATGTCTAGGAGACTACTAAGCTGTCTAGGAGACTACTAGCTGTCTAGGAGACTACTAGCTGTCTAGGAGAATACTAGCTGTGTAGAAGACTACTAGATGTCTATGAGATTACTAGCTGTCTAGGAGACTACTAGCTGTCTAGGAGACTACTAGCTGTCTAGGAGAATACTAGCTGTCTAGGAGACTACTAGCTGTCTAGGAGAATACTAGCTGTGTAGAAGACTACTCGATGTCTATGAGATTACTAGCTGTCTAGGAGACTACTAGATGTCTAGGAGACTACTAGCTGTCTAGGAGACTACTAGCTGTCTAGGAGACTACTAGATGTCTAGGAGACTACTAGATGTCTAGGAGACTACTAAGCTGTCTAGGAGACTACTAGCTGTCTAGGAGACTATTAGCTGTCTAGGAGACTACTAGATGTCTAGAAGACTACTAGCTGTCTAGGAGACTACTAGCTCTCTAGAATACTACTAGCTGTCTAGGAGACTACTAGCTGTCTAGAAGACTACTAGCTGTCTAGAAGACTTCTAGCTGTGTAGGAGACTACTAGCTGTCTAGGAGACTATTAGCTGTCTAGGAGACTACTAGCTGTCTAGGAGACTACTAGATGTCTAGGAGACTACTAGATGTCTAGGAGACTATTAGCTGTCTAGGAGACTACGAAGCTTTTTAGGAGACTACTAGCTGTCTAGGAGACTACTAGCTGTCTAGGAGATGACTAGATGTCTAGGAGACTACTAGCTGTCTAGGAGACTACTAGATGTCTAGGAGACTACTAGATGTCTAGGAGACTACTAAGCTGTCTAGGAGACTACTAGCTGTCTAGGAGACTACTAGCTGTCTAGGAGACTACTGGAAGTCTAAAAGACTATTAGCTGTCTAGGAGACTACTAGCTGTCTAGGAGACTACTAGCTGTCTAGGAGACTACTAGATGTCTAGGAGACTACTAGATGTCTAGGAGACTACTAGATGTCTAGGAGACTACTAAGCTGTCTAGGAGACTACTAGCTGTCTAGGAGACTACTAGCTGTCTAGGAGACTACTGGAAGTCTAGAAGACTATTAGCTGTCTAGGAGACTACTAGCTGTCTAGGAGACTACTAGCTTTCTAGGAGACTACTAGCTGTCTAGGAGACTACTAGATGTCTAGAAGACTACTAGATGTCTAGGAGACTACTAGCTGTCTAGGAGAATTCTAAGCTGTCTAGGAGACTACTAGCTGTCTAGGAGACTACTAGCTGTCTAGGAGACTACTAGATGTCTAGGAGACTACTAGCTGTCTAGGAGACTACTAGCTGTCTAGGAGACTACTAGATGTCTAGGAGACTACTAGCTGTCTAGGAGACTACTAGATGTCTAGGAGACTACTAGATGTCTAGAAGACTATTAGCTGTCTAG
>NW_028157136.1:0-29383 GCF_964263955.1 Coregonus lavaretus | reverse complement strand
CACTAGAGGAGAGGATCAGAGTGCTGGAGGAGAAGGTGAGAACGATGACGGGTGACAGAGAACAACCCTTTAGAGAGCTGGCCACCCCCGCAGAGAAGCCAGCAGAACAGCCCACCTCAGATCCTGACCAAAGTCTCGATACCGCAGCAGAACAGTACACCCTAGTCCCTGACCATAGCCTCGACATCACAGCCGGACAAACAAATGAAGAACCCCAAGCCCAGGGGATCCCAACCCCTCTGAGCACCCCCCCCGTCAGCCACCCTGATATTCCTCCTGACGAACCCCCCACACCCACTGAGGACATACACAAGCCACAGATTGTACTCCTTATGGACTCAAATGGGAAACACATACAATAAAATACACTTTTTCCCAAACACACAGTGTCTAAACTCCGGTGTCCAAACACCCAGCGTGCCCTAGACCTTCTGTCTGAGGACCAACCAGGATCACCCAGCCACATAATAATACACACAGGCACAAACGACCTGAGAACACAGCAGGAAAGGGTGGTGTCACGATCGTCTATAACAGGAGACCAAGGCGCAGCGTTGCGAGTGAACATGATGACTTTTAATCAGAAAAGCACGTCAATACAAAACAAAAGACGAAAGTGAAGTCCAACAGTAACAAAGACTAAACTTGGAACAAAAACCCACAATGCCCACAGGAAAACATTCAGATAAATATGGCTCCCAATCAGAGACAACGAGCCGACAGCTGACACTCGTTACCTCCGATTGGGAGTCACACGACACCACAATTAACACACCCAAAACACAACCAACCGAATACACCCTTACAACCAACCCCACAACAAATACCCAACAAAACAAATACACCCTGGCTCAAATCCAAAAGTCCCGGAGCCAGAGTGTTACAGTACCCCCCCCTAAAGGTGCGCACTCCGGGCGCACCAGCATACAGTCTCGGGGAGGGTCTGGGTGGGCGTCTGTCCACGGTGGCGGTTCTGGCCCTGGTCGTGGTCCCCACCCCACCTTAGTCACCACCCGCTTCCCTAGCCTCCTCCACATGACCACCCTCCAACTTACTCCACCTGGATTTAGGGGCAGCACCGGGCTAAAGGACAGCACCTGGCTAAGGGGCAGCACCGGACTAAGGGGCAGTACCGGACTAAGGGGCAGCACCAGGATAAGGGGCAGCACCGGGCTAAGGGACAGCACCGGACTCAATGGCGGATCCTGGCTGGCTGGCTCTGGCGGATCCTGGCTGGACGGCTCTGGCGGATCCTGGCTGAACGGCTCATGGCTGGCTGAAGGATCTGGCTGCTCATGGCTGGCTGACGGATCTGGCTCCTCATGGCTGGCCGACGGATCTGGCTGCTCATGGCTGGCCGACGGATCTGGCTGCTCATGGCTGGCCGACGGATCTGGCTGCTCATGGCTGGCCGACGGATCTGGCTGCTCATGGCTGGCCGACGGATCTGGCTGCTCATGGCTGGCCGACGGATCTGGCTGCTCATGGCTGGCTGACGAATCTGGCTGCTCATGGCAGGCTGACGGATCTGGCTGATCCTGTCTGGCCGAAGGCTCTGGCTGATCCTGTCTGGCGGAAGGCTCTGGCTGATCCGGTCTGGCGGAAGGCTCTGGCTGATCCTGTCTGGCGGAAGGCTCTGGCTGATCCTGTCTGGCGGAAGGCTCTGACTGATCCTGTCTGGCGGAAGGCTCTGGCTGATCCTGTCTGGCGGAAGGCTCTGGCTGATCCTGTCTGGCGGAAGGCTCTGGCTGATCCTGTCTGGCGGAAGGCTTTAGCGGCTCCGGTCTGGCGGACGGCTCTGAAGGCTCATGGCAGACGGGCGGCTTATGCAGCGCTTGGCAGACGGACAGTTCAGACGGCGTTGGGCAGACAGGCAGTTCAGGCGCCGTTGGGCAGACGGGCAGTTCAAGCGCCGTTGGGCAGACGGGCAGTTCAGGCGCCGTTGGGCAGACGGGCAGTTCAGGCGCCGTTGGGCAGACGGGCAGTTCAGGCGCCGTTGGGCAGACGGCAGACTCTGGCCGGGCGACGCGCACCGTAGACTTGGTGCGGGTGGCAGGAACAGGCCGGACCGGGCTGGCGACGCGCACCGTAGACTTGGTGCGGGTGGCAGGAACAGGCCGGACCGGGCTGGCGACGCACACCGTAGACTTGGTGCGGGTGGCAGGAACAGGCCGGACCGGGCTGGCGACGCGCACCGTCGACTTGGTGCGGGTGGCAGGAACAGGCCGGACCGGGCTGGCGACGCACACCGTAGACTTGGTGCGGGTGGCAGGAACAGGCCGGACCGGGCTGGCGACGCACACCGTAGACTTGGTGCGGGTGGCAGGAACAGGCCGGACCGGGCTGTGGAGACGGATAGGAGGCCTGGAGCGAACAGCGGACACCACCCGTCCTGGCTGAATGCCTACCCTCACACACTCTGTGTGAGGCATCCGCACAGGACATACAGGGCGGTGTACCCCTGGCCTGGTGGCCTCCTGGATACTCCCCCTTTTCTCCTCCGTCAGCCCCGTCGTCCATGCCGTGTGCCCCCCCTAAAAATTTTCTGGGGTTGACTCACGACCCTCCGACGATGGCCCTGCTGCCGCCGTTGCTCCTCTCTCGCCAGGGCCTTGATCCTTCCCCAAGGTCCCTTGCCTCCGAGCATGTCCTCCCAGGACCACGATGTGCCCACCTGGGCCATCGCCAGCCTCTCTATCTCCTTGCCCGGTGCCTCCTCCCATGTCCAGTCTCCTTGCTCCTGGACACGCTGCTTGGTCTTTCTTTGGTGGGTTTTTCTGTCACGGTCGTCTATAACAGGAGACCAAGGCGCAGCGTTGCGAGTGAACATGATGACTTTTAATCAGAAAAGCACGTCAATACAAAACAAAAGACGAAAGTGAAGTCCAACAGTAACAAAGACTAAACTTGGAACAAAAACCCACAATGCCCACAGGAAAACATTCAGATAAATATGGCTCCCAATCAGAGACAACGAGCCGACAGCTGACACTCGTTACCTCCGATTGGGAGTCACACGACACCACAATTAACACACCCAAAACACAACCAACCGAATACACCCTTACAACCAACCCCACAACAAATACCCAACAAAACAAATACACCCTGGCTCAAATCCAAAAGTCCCGGAGCCAGAGTGTTACAGGTGGCCACTGCACTCAAGGGAGTGATAGAAAAAGCTTCTTCTACTTTCCCCAACACACAAATAGTTTTCTCAACCCTGCTACCACGAAAATACTTCCACCCTGCTACCATACAGCAGGTAAACGCAAGTATTTCCCATGACTGTGCCTCAAAACCAAATGTCTACCTGGCCCACCACTCGACCCTGGACTTGAACAGCATTTACGACCAGTTCCACCTATACAAGGCAGCACTGCCCACTTTCGCCCGGACCCTAAAGGATATCACCCTCAACCGCAGACCCAACACCTCACACAGGAACAACAGATCAACAGACACCCCACCCAGACCAGCAAGACACTCTCCCATACCTGCGGGAAACACCCCCCCCCCTGGACCTACACATAGAGGACCCCCGCCGAGAGGACCTACATCCAGACCACAGCACTGCCAGACTGACATTCACCAGCCACATGTCAAATTTGCTTTTTACCAAATTACCGTAAGACAGACTTGAAATTCACCCTGCACACCCTAATTGACAAACAAACAAACAAAGGCAAAGTCTTCTCATGCTTTGTTCATTTCAAAAAAGCTTTTGACTCAATATGGCATGATGGTCTGCTATACAAATCTATGGAACGGGGTGTTGGGGGAAAAACATTCAACATTTTAAAATCCATGTACACAAACAACGGTGTTCCAAGACAAAAATAATGCTGTTCCAAAAGAGGTCTAGTTGCCAGGACCACAAACACAAATTCCATCTAGACACCGTTGCCATAGAGACACACAAAAAACTATACATACCTCGGCCTAAACATCAGCGTCACAGGTAACTTCCACCAAGTTGTAAACGATCTGAGAGACAAGGCAAGAAGGGCCTTCTATGCCATCAAAAGGAACATAAAATTCGACACACCAATTAGGATCTGACTAAAAATACTTGAATCAGTTATAGAACCCATTGCCCTTTATGGTTGTGAGGTCTGGGGTCCACTCACCAACCAAGAATTCACAAAATGGGACAAACACCAAATTGAGACTCTGCATGCAGAATTCTGCAAACACATCCTCCGTGAACAACGAAAATCACAAAATAATGCATGCAGTTCGGAATTAGGCCGATACCCGTTAATTATCAAAATCCAGAAAAGAGCCGTTAAATTCTATAACTGTTGCTGCCCCAATGGTACATGGGAACCGTTCTTCAGCTGGCCCACACCCATCTGTTGGTGGCGAATGGAGAAGATCCGGGAACGGATCGCCGCCCGGTTCCACTGGCCCGGGATGAGGAGGGCCGTGGAAGACTATTGTCGCAGCTGCCCGGAGTGTCAAATCACTGCCCCAAAAGCACACTTCCAAAACCCGCTGGTCAACGTACCGATCATCGGGGTGCCCTTTGAACTCATCGCCATGGACATAGTGGGACCCCTGGTAAAAACGGCATGAGGACAACGGCACATCCTGGTAATAGTAGATTATGCCACCCGGTATCCCGAGGCCATTCCCCTATGGGCGGCGTTCTCCAAGGTAATCGCTCGGGAGCTGTTCCACCTCTTTAGCCGGGTGGGCATTCCAAACGAGATCCTGACCGAGCAAGGTACCGACTTCATGTCCCGCCTAATGAAAGATTTGTGTGCTCTCCTGCAGATCAAGCAGATCCGGACCTCCGTCTTTCACCCGCAGACGGATGGGCTCGTCGAACGGTTCAATAAAACGCCTAAACAAATGCTGCGGAAGGTCATCAAGCAGGACAGGAAGAACTGGGACCAGCTACTACCCCTACCTAATGTTCTCGGTCCGAGACAGTGCCACAGTCATCCACCAGGTTTTCCCCTTTCGAACTCCTCTACGGGAGGAGGCGACGCGGCCTACTGGACCTCGCCAAGGAGGTGTGGGAAGCCCAGCCGACCCCCTTATGAGGCGTGGTAGAACATGTGGAGACGATGAAGGAGCGGATGACAGCCATATGGCCAGTGGTAAGGGAACATATGGAGAAGGCCCATCGCGCCCAAGCCCAGGTCTACAATCGGGGAACCCAGCCCCGAGAATTCCAGGTGAGGGTTCCTGGCAACATGGCACGGGCCGTACGAGGTGATAGAGAAACTGGGACCCGTCAAGCCCCAGGAGAGGAAGGTCCACGCGGTACGTGACTGATCCGTTACACGCACCAAGACACAGGTCAAGTCCTTCCTGGGACTGGCAGGATACTACAGCTGGTTTATCCCCAACTTTGCGGCTATAGCCTCCCTTACCGATCTAACCAGGGCCTGCCTCCCGGAAACAGTGAAATGGACAGGCGAGACCGAAGCGGCGTTCAGGCGCCTGAAGGTCTCAGCTTGTTACCTGTATAAAAGACACCTGGGAGCCAGAAATCTTTCTGATTGAGAGGTGGTCAAATACTTATTTCCCTCATTAAAATGCAAATGGATTTTGTTGTTGTTATTCTGTCTCTCACTGTTCAAATAAACCTACCATTAAAAATATAGACTGATCATGTCTTTGTCAGTGGGAAAATGTACAAAATCAGCAGGGGATCAAATACTTTTGGTTGTGAGGTCTGGGGTCTGCTCACCAACCAATAATTCACAAATTGGGACAAACACCAAATTGAGACTCTGCATGCAGAATTCTGCAAACACATCCTCAGTGTACAACGTAAAACACCAAATAATGCATGCAGAGTAGAATTAGGCCGATACACGCTAATTATCAAAATCCAGAAAAGACACGTTAAATTCCACCTAAAAATAAGTGATTCACAATCCTTCCATAACAAAGAGAGATTAACCTAGAGAAGAGTCCCCTAAGCAAGCTGGTCCTGGGGCTCTGTTCACAAACACAAACAGACCCCGCAGAGCCCCAGGACAGAAAAAGTAACACAATTAGACCCAACCAAATCATGAGAAAACAAAAAGATAATTACTTGACACATTGGAAAGAATTAACCAAAACACAGAGCAAACTGGAATGATATTTGGCCCTAAACAGAGAGTACACAGTGGCAGAATACCTGACCATTGTTACTGACCCAAAATTAAGGAAAGCTTGGACTATGTACAGATTCAGTGAGCATAGCCTTGCTATTGAGAAAGGCCGCCGTAGGCAGACCTGGCTCTCAAGAGAAGACAGGCTGTGTGCACACTGCCCACAAAATGAGGTGGAAACTGAGCTTTACTTCCTAACCTCCTGCCAAATGTATGCCCATATTAGAGACACATATTTCCCTCAGATTACACAGACCCACAAAGAATTTGAAAACACATTTTGATAAACTCTCATATCTATAAGCTAAAATACCACACTGTGCCATCACAGCAGCAAGAGAGAGAGAGCAAAAAACAGAACAGATAAGAGAGAGATATTTGTTTGACACTGTTGACTTGTGTTAGTAGCTGAGGTCTTCCCAAACCATCCATAACAAAGCCATCACCTACAGAGAGATGAACCTGGAGAAGAGTCCCATAAGCAAGCTGGTCCTGGGGCTCTGTTCACAAACACAAACAAACCCCACAGAGCCCCAGAACAGCAACACAATTAGACCCAACCAAATCATGAAAAAATAATAATAATCGAGCTCTCCCTATAGATTTTGCGGGGATGTAGTGTCCCCATGAGTGACAGAACACTGAGCCAATCACGGCGCAACTAGAGAACATTACCAACCCCTAAGCTCTGTATTTTTCGCTGGCTGCCCCACCACCACAGAAAGCACAGAGATGGGCTGAAACACCTGCATTTTGGAGCTGCCTTACTCAAGAAAGCAAAAAAGAGACCATGTTTGTATGCGGACCAAATTAACTAAATTATTCTTTTTTTTACATTGTTTGCAAACTGATATGTGACACGTAGTTATGCCAAAATAACATGCAAAACAGGCAACAAAAAATAATAAAATATTTTATACGTATCTTTTGCTAAACAGGTGGGGCTTAAAACAGGTGGGGCTCTCCCCCACCTGCCCTGAATGACGGGTCGCCACTGGTTAACTCATACCCAAATAATGTTGTTGACTCATCCTATATTCATGTTTGTGGCCAAAGCAATAAATTGGAGAGAAAAAAACCCACTTCAAAAACCTCACCTCAAACATCTCTCTTGCTATTTCATCATAGAGGATGTCATCCTGAGGAGGATGAGCTGGACAATCAACAGTTTGTTAATAACCAGTATACGCCCATTATTTTGTTGTGGTAAGCCCACACCATTCCAACACAGAAAAGCTGCTTTTCAACATACTTAATTACCATTTATTGGAAGGAAAACTATTTCACTCATATTGTACTTAATTATAGGTCACATTTAATAGAAATCAGGAAACACATGACAGTTATTTTTTTTATTAGGGGGTAGATCAGCTTTAATATTGCAGATAGATTGTAACTTCCATCAATGTAATTGTCTGCATCACTTCCAATCCCCCATGTTTTTTTTTCTCTCGCAAATATATATATATATATATATATATATATATATATATATATATATATATATATACACACATACATACATACATACATACATACACATACATACATACATACATACATACATACATACATACATACATACATACATACATACATACATACATACATACATACATACATACATACATACATACATACATACATATACACACATAAATACATATACATACATACATACATACATACATACATACATACATACATACATACATACATACATACATACATACATACATACATACATACATACATACATACATACATACATACATACATACATACATACATACATACATACATACATATATACACATACAAAAAAAAAAGATAATTACTTGACACATTGAATTTTCAAAAAAACAAAGCAACCTAGAATGCTATTTGGCCCTAAACAGAGAGTACACAGAGACAGAATACCTGACCACTGTGACTGACCCAAACTTCAGGAAAGCTTTGATTATGTACAGACTCATTGAGCATAGCCTTGCTATTGAGAAAGGCCGCCGTAGGCAGACCTGGCTCTCAAGAGAAGACAGGCTATGTGCATAATGCCCACAAAATGAGGTGGAAACTGAGCTGCACTTCCAACCCCTCTCTCTCTCTCTCTCTCTCTCTCTCTCTCTCTCTCTCTCTCTCTCTCTCTCTCTCTCTCTCTCTCTCTCTCTCTCTCTCTCTCTCTCTCTCTCTCTCTCTCTCTCTCTCTCTCTCTCTCTCTCTCTCTCTCTCAGCAGTGTCATGTAGTTGTAGAAAGAAGACAGGACAGTGTGTGACCAAGTGACCTGTTTGTGTGTGTGTCAACAAGCTGTCATAGTCTCACTGCAGAATTAGACGTTTAGCCACGTTTCTCCAAACGTCTGGGTTGCTGCTGCTGCTCTGTATCTTTCCATTTCTCCAAACATCAAATGTCTAAGTTAAGGGTTGAGTTTAGGCACTCATTCCGAATAGTTAAGGGTTAAGATTTGGGATATATACATCAGTGGAGGCTCCTCAGAGGAGGAAGGGGAGGGCCATCCTCCTCAGTGAATTTCATAAATGTTTGAATTGAAAAACATTTAAAGTTATCCTTTTTAGATGAAACGATACTAAATATAATCACGTCACCAAATAATTGATTAATACACACTATTTTGCAAAGGTCTACAGTAGCCTCAACAGACCTCTGTAGGGTAGCACCATGGTGTAGCCGGAGGACAGCTAGCTCCCGTCCTCCTCTGGGTACACTGTCTTCAATACAAAACCTAGGAGGCTCATGGTTCTCACCCACTTCCATAGACTTACACAGTAATTATGACAACTGCCGGAGGACGTCCTCCAGCCTATCAGAGCTCTTGCAGCATGAACTGACATGTTGTCCACCCAATCAAAGGATCAGAGAATTAATATAGAACTGAAAGCATAACCTACAGATAAAATGTAGTGAATAGTTGACTCTAAGAGAGAGATAGACAGTAGTTGAACAGTTTTGAACAAATTAATGTATTCCAAAATGAAAGAGAAGCAAGAGAGAATAGAGAGAGAGAAATTTTTGTCATTTATTTCACTTTCAGTTTCACTTACTTAGCTAGCAAATGCAGCTAGCTATTCAGCCTACTGAAACACCCTGCTCAAACAGAGGGATGCTATGTTAGCTAGCTGGCTATGACTTTCCAACACAATGCTGGAACTCTTCCAAGTCAAGGTAAGCTTTTGGTATTACTAATTTATTGCCACCGGGGCCCGCCGGTGTAACTGCATACTGACTGCACAATGTAACGTTACTGCATGATTGTAGAGGCTTTACTAACACGTTAGTTATATTAGCTATGCTGATTATGATGTTACTTTAGCTAATATGGTGACAACAATGTAGGCTGTGTGTAGCGGTTTGGCTTGGAAAGGTTTTTTCGCCTGGTCACATACAGCTGATGTGTTGTGCATTGAAGTCCACAAGTGAAGGGAAGAGGTGAAAGGAAGAGAGTGAGAAGGAATACAACGTTGCTGCTATGAAAGTGAACTGTTTTTACGCGTGATCAGGGGTGTATTCATTCCACCGATTCTGTTGAAAAAAGTTTATTTAACAGAACAAAACGGGGATAAACATACCTGAATTTGTCCAATAGAAACTCTCGTTTGTAACTGTTGGACTGTTGATTACACCCTATATCAGCTAGATGCAGGCAAGAGTGTGCAAGGTGGTATTGAATGTCACTGTTTGTCCATGTGTCACTGTCTGTCACCTCAAATTTGTCTCTCGACCTGTGTCGATTGTAGCAACCTCATGATGGGTATGTGGAAAATTTGAGTATCATGTTGTAGCCTAAACCTATAGCTGTTACATTGAACTGGGTGAATGGAATATGAATGAGAGTCATCCAATAAGCTGTAATAGAAATAAGGCCATGCTCATGAAGAAAAGATTGTCCTCCCATCTTAAACGGCACTGACCGCAACTGATATACACTGAACAAAAATATAAACGCAATATGTAAAGTGTTGTCCCATGTTTCATTAATGGAAATTAAAGATACCGGAAATGTTCAATACGCACAAAATGCTTATTTCGCTCAAATGTTGTGCACAAATATCTTTACATCCCTGTTAGTGAGCAGGTGTGGCATATCAATAAGCTGATTAAACAGCATTATCATTACACAGGTGCACCTTGTGCTGGGGACAATAAAAGGCCACTCTAAAATGTGCAGTTTTGTCACACACCAAAATGCCACAGATATCTCAAGTTTTGAGGGAGTGTGCAATTGGCACGCTGACTTCAGGAATGTCCACCAGAGCTGTTGCCAGAGAATTGAACATTAATTCCTCTAAAGTAAGCCACATCCAACGTTGTTTTAGAGAATTTGGCAGTACGTCCAACCAGCCTCACAACCACAGACCACGAGTATGGTGTCGAATGGGCGAGCGGTTTCTGATGTCAACGTTGTAAACAGAGCGCCCCATGGTGGCGGTGGGGTTATGGTATGGGCAGGCATAAGCTGTTGACAACGATGGCAATTTGAATGCGTGACGAGATCCTAAGGTCCATTGTGAGGCCCATATTTTTTAAAGGCATCTGTGATCAACAGATGCATATCTATATTCCCAGTCATGTGAAATCCATAGATTAGGGCCTAATGAACGTATTTCAATTGGAAATTGTTGCATTTATATTTTTGTTCAGTATATATATATAGATATAAAAAATCTGTCCACCACTGGGATCGAACACGCAACCTTCTGATCCAGAGTCGTGGGATTCAGCAATCCACTACCCCCATCCATAACACCCTAGCTAAACCCAAGCCTACTTAATTGTAATAGTGCTCAATGTTACCCCTAGTGGCGGGTTTTGAAGTTATTTCCCAATGTCCTCAGGACATGGATAAACAGACATCCAATTTAGAAGTCAGTCATGAATGATCTGCTTGGTGTGTGTGTGTGAAGACGAATCAGACCACCAGCTGGGAGGACATCTTACAACCATAAATTATCTCACGAACATCATTTATCATTACGTCTCCATCGTTTCGGTCAAGTACACCCATTTTGCTTATTGGCTACCAGTAAATAGGTATTATGAATATAATTTTAAACACAATGACATGCTTTCAAATAGACTTACATTACAATACACTGTTACAGTAGAAGATATACCAATGACACAAGGATAAAACGTACAATAACTATTTTACTATTTTCTGTGCTAAATGGGACATATAGTGCCCCTTTACTTGAAAGTCACCTTTTAGAATTATTGGCCACACTATTTGAGCACCCATAATCCCCCTGACATACTGTATGGCCTATAATGATACATCTGTTTGGGTTTGAATCATCCCCTCGTAAAGCCTTTTGAAAACCGCTTATATGACCCCACAGTAACATTGAGGACATGTCCCATGGTCTTAGGCCTATATCCGATTTGATATATTTTTATATCTCTGACTACCTTTATGTTGGGCCTGCTTTTATTGTTACAAAACCAGTCATTTGAACAACAAGTGACTCAGTATATTAGTGCTGGGCTATAACAAAAAAGTGCACCACTGTGGGTCGCCAGGACCGGCAGGTCTTCAGTTGGTCACTTAAGACTTTGGAATGCATGGTGCTAAGGAGGGACTTATCTTCAGCTGCACTAACACTGTTGAAACACTGCCATAATGTTGTCTCTCTCTCTGTTGAAACACTGCCATAATGTTGTCTCTCTCTCTGTTGAAACACTGCCATAATGTTGTCTCTGTTGAAACACTGCCATAATGTTGTCTCTGTTGAAACACTGCCACAATGTTGTCTCTCTCTCTGTTGAAATACTGCCATAATGTTGTCTCTCTCTCTGTTGAAACACTGCCATAATGTTGTCTCTCTCTCTGTTGAAACACTGCCATAATGTTGTCTCTTTCTCTGTTGAAACACTGCCACAATGTTGTCTCTCTCTCTGTTGAAACACTGCCATAATGTTGTCTTTGTTGAAACACTGCCACAATGTTGTCTCTGTTGAAACACTGCCATAATGTTGTCTCTCTCTCTGTTGAAACACTGCCACAATGTTGACTCTCTCTCTGTTGAAACACTGCCATAAAGATGTCTCTCTCTCTCTGTTGAAACACTACCATAATATTGTCTCTCTCTGTTGAAACACTGCCATAATGTTGTCTCTCTCTCTCTCTGTTGAAACACTGCCATAACGTTGTCTCTCTCTCTGTTGAAACACTGCCACAATGTTGTCTCTCTCTCTGTTGAAACACTGTCATAATGTTGTCTTTGTTGAAACACTGCCACAATGTTGTCTCTGTTGAAACACTGCCATAATGTTGTCTCTCTCTCTGTTGAAACACTGCCACAATGTTGACTCTCTCTCTGTTGAAACACTGCCATAAATATGTCTCTCTCTCTCTGTTGAAACACTACCATAATATTGTCTCTCTCTGTTGAAACACTGCCATAATGTTGTCTCTCTCTCTCTCTGTTGAAACACTGCCACAACGTTGTCTCTGTTGAAACACTGCCATAATGTCGTCTCTCTCTCTCTCTTGAAACACTGCCATAATGTTGTCTCTTTCTCTGTTGAAACACTGCCACAATGTTGTCTCTGTTGAAACACTGCCATAATGTTGTATCTCTCTCTGTTGAAACACTGCCATCATGTTGTCTCTCTCTCTGTTGAAACACTGCCATAATGTTGTCTCTCTCTCTGTTGAAACACTGCCATAATGTTGTCTATTTCTCTGTTGAAACACTGCCACAATGTTGTCTCTGTTGAAACACTGCCATAATGTTGTCTCTCCCTCTGTTGAAACACTGCCATAATGTTGTCTCTATCTCTGTTGAAACACTGCCACAATGTTGTCTCTCTCTCTGTTGAAACACTGCCACAATGTTGTCTCTGTTGAAACACTGCCATTATGTTGTCTCTCTCTGTGTTGGAACACTGCCATAATGTTGTCTCTGTTGAAACACTGACACAATGTTGTTTCTCTCTCTGTTGAAACACTGCCATAATGTTGTCTCTTTCTCTGTTGAAACACTGACACAATGTTGTCTCTGTTGAAACACTGCCATAATGTTGACTCTCTCTCTCTGTTGAAACACTGCCATAATGTTGTCTCTCTCTCTGTTGAAACACTGCCATAATGTTGTCTCTGTTGAAACACTGCCATAATGTTGTCTCTCTCTCTGTTGAAACACTGCCATAATGTTGTCTCTTTCTCTGTTGAAACACTGCCATAATGTTGTCTCTCTCTCTGTTGAAACACTGCCATAATGTTGTCTCTGTTGAAACACTGCCATAATGTTGTCTCTTTCTCTGTTGAAACACTGCCATAATGTTGTCTCTCTCTCTGTTGAAACACTGCCATAATGTTGTCTCTTTCTCTGTTGAAACACTGCCATAATGTTGTCTCTCTCTCTGTTGAAACACTGCCATAATGTTGTCTCTGTTGAAACACTGCCATAATGTTGTCTCTCTCTCTGTTGAAACACTGCCATAATGTTGTCTCTTTCTCTGTTGAAACACTGCCATAATGTTGTCTCTCTCTCTGTTGAAACATTGCCATAATGTTGTCTCTTTCTCTGTTGAAACACTGCCATAATGTTGTCTCTCTCGCTGTTGAAACACTGCCATAATGTTGTCTCTGTTGAAACACTGCCATAATGTTGTCTCTCTCTCTGTTGAAACACTGCCACAATGTTGTCTCTCTCTCTGTTGAAACACTGCCATAATGTTGTCGCTCTCTCTGTTGAAACTGCCATAATGTTGTCTCTCTCTCTCTGTTGAAACACTGCCACAATGTTGTCTCTCTCTCTGTTGAAACACTGCCATAATGTTGTCTCTCTCTCTGTTGAAACATTGCCATAATGTTGTCTCTCTCTCTGTTGAAACACTGCCATAATGTTGTCTCTCTCGCTGTTGAAACACTGCCATAATGTTGTCTCTTTCTCTGTTGAAACACTGCCATAATGTTGTCTCTCTCTCTGTTGAAACACTGCCACAATGTTGTCTCTCTCTCTGTTGAAACACTGCCATAATGTTGTCTCTCTCTCTGTTGAAACACTGCCATAATGTTGTCTCTCTCGCTGTTGAAACACTGCCATAATGTTGTCTCTCTCGCTGTTGAAACACTGCCATAATGTTGTCTCTTTCTCTGTTGAAACACTGCCATAATGTTGTCTCTCTCTCTGTTGAAACACTGCCACAATGTTGTCTCTTTCTCTGTTGAAACACTGCCATAATGTTGTCTCTCTCTCTGTTGAAACACTGCCATAATGTTGTCTCTGTTGAAACACTGCCATAATGTTGTCTCTCTCTCTGTTGAAACACTGCCATAATGTTGTCTCTTTCTCTGTTGAAACACTGCCATAATGTTGTCTCTCTCTCTGTTGAAACATTGCCATAATGTTGTCTCTTTCTCTGTTGAAACACTGCCATAATGTTGTCTCTCTCGCTGTTGAAACACTGCCATAATGTTGTCTCTGTTGAAACACTGCCATAATGTTGTCTCTCTCTCTGTTGAAACACTGCCACAATGTTGTCTCTCTCTCTGTTGAAACACTGCCATAATGTTGTCGCTCTCTCTGTTGAAACTGCCATAATGTTGTCTCTCTCTCTCTGTTGAAACACTGCCACAATGTTGTCTCTCTCTCTGTTGAAACACTGCCATAATGTTGTCTCTCTCTCTGTTGAAACATTGCCATAATGTTGTCTCTCTCTCTGTTGAAACACTGCCATAATGTTGTCTCTCTCGCTGTTGAAACACTGCCACAATGTTGTCTCTCTCTCTGTTGAAACACTGCCATAATGTTGTCTCTCTCTCTGTTGAAACATTGCCATAACGTTGTCTCTCTCTCTGTTGAAACACTGCCATAATGTTGTCTCTCTCTCTGTTGAAACACTGCCATAATGTTGTCTCTCTCTCTGTTGAAACATTGCCATAACGTTGTCTCTCTCTCTGTTGAAACACTGCCATAATGTTGTCTCTCTCTCTGTTGAAACACTGCCATAACGTTGTCTCTCTCTGTCACTCTACACTGAGTGACATGGGGAGATTACGGGGAATAATGTCTGCTCGCCGCAAAGAGCCTCTTCTGACGAGTCGAGCCATTTCCCACTGCCTAACTCTGAGAGCGGATTTAGTCTGTACGCACACACACACACACCACACAGGAATGCACACACACACGCCTGAGCTCTACTGCAGTCAACACACACACGCATATACACATGCAAAGTAACACACACTGTCTAAAAGAGTTCTGCTCAGACACACACACACACACACACACACACACACACACACACATTCGTGCAAAACCCCTCAATTGTCAGCATTGACAAATAAATATCATCACCACATGTAGGCCTAATTGCATACTTAACATTGACATTGTCTTCCTGCGGTGGAGCATAATTGTATATAATATGTAGCATTATATACTGTCTTACACAACACACTAACGGTACAGAAACACAATCCACATCGACACAAGACCTAACATCACTTTGAAAGCCAAACCTCCAGATGTGAGTTTGTTTACTGAAACAATGAAGCTAACATGTCACTTCATCACTACTACACAAACAAACCAACACAGCTCATCCGCAGAAGACTTCAAAACAGGCATCTGCAATGTTTCCTTCCATGTTAAATGCCGCTGCAGAAATTAGACTTCACAGAAAACCCTGCTAAGCTCAAATGGACCACCCCCTCCATCTCCATCTCATGGATATGTGCTGTGGCGCTTTCATGTTGTTAATAAACTTCCTCTTCTCCTTCCCTCCTCCTTCCTCCTTCCTCCATCTTCTGCCACAATTTATAATTATGTAAAGTGGCTCTAACTCCCCCCCCACCTTAATTACCATCTGAAATGAGCTGTTCAGAGCTGCTGATATCTCTCTTCAGAATTACACACAGATGTGTATGCATAGCAGCAGTGCACTGTATGTGGGGGAGTGTGTGTGTGTGTGTCATTGTCACACATCACATCATACACACACACACACACACACACACACACACACACACACAGAGACACACACACACACACACAGTTCCATACAGGGGCTGATCACCTAGCCTGTTATCAGGGTGTAAACCAGTTGTTAGCCTCCACTCTGCTTGAATAGCTATAATGACCTCATCATCCTCCCTCCTGTTCTCTACGTGTTGCACTGCTGAAGACCTCTGGGAATATGTATATGAGCATTTAGTCTCATATACAGTCTCATGGCAGGAGTCACAGCTTGGGAAAAGCTGTTGTCACAAGTCCAAACTTTTAAATGACATGCTTGGTTCCTGGTGCAGAATAGTTTTTATTTTTTTTAAATTCTTTATTTATTCAGGGAAAGCCCATTGAGACCAGGGTCTCATTCCCAAGGGTGCCCTGGTCACAGCAGTTACAGTCCTCAGCTACCAGGTCCTCAATTGGTGTTGAATAAACTGCCCAAGCGGTAAATTATCAAATGACAAAACATTAACAGGTCACATTTTGTACATTTTGATATTGATAGAGTAAGACAGTTTGAAGATCTGTAGGGCATATATCATATGAATATTCTTAAAAAATCAACTGAAATATGACATATTTCAAATTCATGGAAAAGAATACAGACTGCTAATGTTAGTCATGCATTATGCTAATCTGACCTGAGGCTTTATATTCAGATGATGGTACAAGGCATGGAAGATTGTTCAGATGGATTGAATCGCAGCACAGTACAGTTGAGTTAGATGATATGATTGACAGTTGACAGCAGTAGCGGTGCGTGGGTAAAATCACTGGGGGAAAAAGCCATATTACAACCTATGTGTTGTGATAATTGCGTTGTTTGCTCTATAACCTTTTAGTTCATATGCCTTGACACCGTGATATATAGGCCTAAAGGCCGAGACAATAAGAAGACACAGTGGCAGAATAACCGCTCTTTATTTCAGAGCAACCTCTGACCGATGAAGTCCACAAAGCATGTTGCATATAACAGACAAGTTACATGACCTACAGCATGGTCAAGCTAGTTAATGTTTCCGACATTTTCGGACTAGTAAACAACTATTGATTTAGAACCACGGCGAGTTACCGCAAGTCGCAAAGAAAACAGGCGCTGCCGCCACTATTCTTGCACTATTTCAACTTCAACATTTCAACGTCATCTAATCACCTATGCTTAGTCTAATACAGTGACAACTAAAAGACACCAAAAACAATTTAGTCCAATCAACGTAAGCTAAATATGATGTGGCTGTCCATGGTTCTGATTTCTCTGTGTGTGGTGTGTGTGTGTGTGTGTGTGTGTTTGTGTGTGTGGGTGTGTGCGTGCAAGTAGAACAACATGTTGACTCACCCTACTTGTAGAGAAACACCAAATCCATCCTCCTCTCTTTTCTGTTGACGAAACGGTCTATGACTCTGTGAATGAGAGACACAGTCTGCCAAAACATTATTTTAGTGTTTTGATGCTGCCTTTTATATGCACTGAAACACCTAAAAGGGTTTTCACAGCACTCTCTTAAAACACCATTATTCAGATTGAAGAACCACTTTCGATATTTCAGTGCTTCCATTCTGTTTTGAAATACGGTACATTCAGTGTATCATAACACATATTGGGTTTCCCTCCAAACACCCTCCAAACACCAGATCTCAGCTAAGGTGCACTACTTTTCATGGTTTTAGTACACAATGATGGTGTTTTGAGTCTTTTTATATTTTAACAGTGCACTTATATGACTAATTGTTCAACAGTGGAATAAGTGCCTTGTATTGCATTGTTTGAATGCATTGCCTTTTTAACTGCAATACTTGTGTAGCCTAACATTTAGCAAACTGCAGCAATTTCATAGTACTGACTGAATCTTAAATTATCCCCACAAACACCTTCAGTTTGTATTGAACACTTGGACAACTTGTCTCCAATGCATTTTTCCTCAAGAAAAACCTCACGCTTGATCAATTATTGTTATTTTGTGTCCTTCCATGTCTATTGGAGTTTTTCCCCTAATGTGGCCAGCCAGAAACACTCTCTTAGTCACACATCAAATCTCTCACCTTGTTTTCCCGCCTGTGATCTTGGACCTGGGCCCGGCCTGGCCTGGCTGGGCTGAAATCAATAGCTTGGCCCTGCCTGACAGGATATTACTGGAGGGGGAGTATGTGTGCGTCCCAAATGGCATTATATTCCCTACATAGTGCACTACTTTTGACCAAAGCTCTACGGGCCCTGGTCTTTAGTAGTGCACTACAAAGGGGTCCTGGTCTAAAGTAGTGCACTAGAAAGGGGTCCTGGTCTAAAGTAGTGCACTAGAAAGGGGTCCTGGTCTAAAGTAGTGCACTAGAAAGGGGTCCTGGTCTAAAGTAGTGCACTAGAAAGGGGCCCTGGTCTAAAGTAGTGCACTAGAAAGGGGCCCTGGTCTAAAGTAGTGCACTACAAAGGGGTCCTGGTCTAAAGTAGTGCACTAGAAAGGGGTCCTGGTCTAAAGTAGTGCACTAGAAAGGGGCCCTGGTCTAAAGTAGTGCACTAGAAAGGGGTCCTGGTCTAAAGTAGTGCACTAGAAAGGGGTCCTGGTCTATAGTAGTGCACTATAAAGGGAATAAGGTGCTATTTTGCATTGCAGCCTATATGAGTGTTTCTGTGTCAGTGGTTGGAAACAGAGGGGAGAAAGAAGCAGAGTGCCTTGTCCTGGTCTGGCTTCTCTGATTAGCCTCTGGGCTACAGTAGTTCAGAGCACGGAACAACCATTTACTGGACACTAGCTAGCTACTTTATCTAGATGTTGTTGCTGTTAGTTACCAAAGAGTTATCAAATGACCTATGGTTCAAAGCATCCGGTTTCATAACATATTTGTGGCAGTGAGACTTTTTGGTTTGACATAAATTGTAGATATAATGTCAAGCTCTGTCGTTCAAATAAAATGTAATTTTGAGAAATGAGAAAAGCTCAAATCAAATCAGTGTCAGTATCAAATCACAGAAACGACATGAAGCATAATATAAGTGAAGTTTACTCTGCACATTTATTTGCATGTACAGAGATACTTTTTTATTTCAATCCAAATAAAATATAGCTGCCTTTCTGAGCCCAGAGGGCTATTTTTTATTTTTAAGCTGAGGTGTCAAAGCAGGTATTTCACAGCTGGGTGGCATTTGTAATACAACACAATGATCTCTCCCAGAACAGAACACCTTCCAGCATTATAGCCCTGCTGTCTGCCACTCATGACCATGATGACAGGTGTGAACAGCAGAAATAGGGTAGTGTTGCGATTAAATGTGTCCCCCTGGTGCCATAAGCTCTCTGTTTAACTTGAATAGAATGGAATACACTATAGATGTGTCAGTCAGCAAGAGAGAGTTTAATGTGTGTGTTTTTGTTTGTTTGTTTGTTTGTTTGTTTGTTTGTGTGTGTGTGTGTGTGCGTGTGTGTGTGTGTTGTCAAATGATGGAGTATGGGCGTTCAGGCACAGTGATATCACATGATGGAGTCTGGTCATTCAGGCACACAGTGTTGTCACATGATGGAGTCTGGGCATTCAGGCGCAGTGTTGTCACATGATGGAGTCTTGGAATTCAGGCACAGTGTTGTCACATGATGGAGTCTGGGAATTCAGGCACAGTGTTGTCACATGATGGAGACTGGTCATTCAGGCACAGTGTTGTCAAATGATGGAGTCTGGGGCTTGAGGCACAGTGTTGTCATGTGATGGAGTCTGGGCGTTAAAGCACAGTGAATTCACATGATGGAGTCTGGGCATTCAGGCACAGTGTTGTCATGTGATGGAGTCTGGGCATTCAGGCACAGTGAATTCACATGATGGAGTCTGGGCATTCAGGCACAGTGTTGTCATGTGATGGAGTCTGGGCTTAAGGGCACAGTGTTGTCACGTGATGGAGTCTGGGCCTTGAGGCACAGTGTTGTCACATGATGTAGTCTGGGCATTCAGGCAAAGTGTTGTCAGGTGATGGAGTCTTTGCGTTCAGGCACAGTGCTGTCAGATGATGGAGTCTGGGCATTCAGGCACAGTATTGTCACATGATGGAGTCAGGGTATTCAGGCACAGTGTTGTCACGTGATGGAGTCAGGGTATTCAGGCACAGTGTTGTCACGTGATGGAGTCTGGGCGCTCAGGCACAGTGTTGTCACATGATGGAGTCTTGAAATTCATGCACAGTGTTGTCACATGATGGAGTCTGGGCATTCAGGCACAGTGTTGTCGCATGATGGAGTCAGGGTATTCAGGCACAGTGTTGTCACGTGATGGAGTCAGGGTATTCAGGCACAGTGTTGTCACATGATGGAGTCTGGGCATTCAGGCACATTCTTGTCACGTGATGGAGGCTGGGCATTCAGGAACAATGATGTCACATGACGGAGTCTGGGCATTCAGACACGGTGTTGTCACATGATGGAGTCTGGGCATTCAGGCACAGGGAGGTCACATGAAGAAGTCTGGGCCTAGAGGCACAGTGTTGTCACATGATGGAGTCTGGACGTTCAGGCACAGGGAGGTCACATGAAGAAGTCTGGGTCTAGAGGCACAGTGATGTCACATGATGGAGTCTGGACGTTCAGGCACAGGGAGGTCACATGAAGAAGTCTGGGTCTAGAGGCACAGTGATGTCACATGATGGAGTCTGGGCATTCAGGCACAGTGGTGTCGCATGATGGAGTCTGGGCATTCAGGCACTGTGTTGTCACGTGATAGAGTCTGGGCATTCAGTCACAGTGTTGTTAAGTGATGGAGTCTGGTCATTCAGGCACAGTGTTGTCACATGATGGCATCTGGGCATTCAGGCACAGTGTTGTCACATGATGGAGTCTGGGCATTCAGGCACAGCATTGTCATATGATGGAGTCTGGGAATTGAGGCGAAGTGTTGTCACATGATGGAGGTTGTCACTTATACAGGTACTGATGAGGGGATATGAACCAGGTGTGTGTAATAAACAAGACAAAATAAATGGAATGATGAGATGAGGAGTGGCAGTGGCCAGAAGGCTGGTGACGGTGAACGCTGAAGCCTGTCCGAACAAGGACAGGAGGCAACTTCGGAGGAAGTCGTGACAGTACCCCCCCTTGATGCGCAGCTCCAGCAACGCCGGGGCCGCCTCGATGTTCAGAGGGTGCGGAGGAACCTCCCGCACCTCAGACTCCTGGAGCGGACCAGCCTCCAACGGCCTGAGGAAGACACATGGAACGAGGGGTTAATACGGTAATCTGGGGGGCTCAGCTTCCGGCAGGGCAGGCGGAGGGGCAGATTCCGGGTCGAGAGCTAGACCCGATCACCCGGTACACAGACCTGGGCCTCACTGCGGTGGCGGTCAGCGTTGTTCTTCTGGCGACGCACTGCGCGCTGGAGTTGGACGTGAGCAGCGTTCCACGTCTGCTCCGCACGCCGAAACCAGTCATCCACCGCAGGAGCTTCGGTCTGGCTCTGATGCCACGGTGCCAGAACCGGCTGATAACCTAAAACACATTGAAATGGCGATAGGTTAGTGGAGGAGTGGCGGAGAGAGTCCTGGCAGTAGGACCGCAGGAACCTACCCTCATCCTGATTCACCCGTTCCACCTGCCCATTACTCTCGGGGTGAAACCCAGAGGTCAGGCTGACCGAGACCCCCAGACGTTCCATGAACGCCTTCCAGACCCTGGAAGTAAACTGTGGACCCCGGTCAGACACTATCTCCTCTGGCACCCCGTAGTGACGGAAGAGGAGGGTAAATCACAGAATAAAAGGGTTTATTCTGAAAACACAGTGGTACGCAGCAATGCATCAAACACTCCAGTGCGTAAATCAGGCACACTGGGAAACAACAAGGCACACAAGGAAATATCCCGGCGTGCAACATACAAGGAGCTCCACCGAGCTAATCTAACCTCCACAATAAACAATCACACACAAAGACAAGGGGGCAGAAGGAACACTTATACAGGTACTAATTAGGGGATATGAACCAGGTGTGTGTAATAAACAAGACAAAACAAATGGAATGATGAGATGAGGAGCGGCAGTGGCTAGAAGGCCGGTGACGACGAACGCCGAAGCCTGCCCTAACAAGGACAGGAGGCAACTTCGGAGGAAGTCGTGACACTAGATGTCCTCCGTCTACACCATGGTGCTACCCTACAGAGTGCTGACGGCTACTGTAGACCTTCATTGCAAAACAGTGTGTTTAAATCAATTATTTGGTGACGTTACCATATTTAGTTTAGTTTTATCTAAAAAGGATAACTTTTTTAATGTTTCAACTTTTTATTTTTTTTCACTGAGGGGGATGGTCCTCCCCTTTCTCTTCTGAGGAGTCTCCACTGATATATATACACTATCGTTCAAAAGTTTGGGGTCACTTAGAAATGTCCAATTTTTTTTGCCCATTAAAATAACATCAAATTGATCAGAAATACAGTGTAGACATTGTTAATGTTGCAAATGGCAGGGATGTAGCTCAGTTGGTAGAGCATGGCGTTTGCAACACCAGGGTTGTGGGTTTGTTTCCCACGGGGGGCCAGTATATAAAAAAATAAAATAATGTGTGCACTCACTAACTGTAAGTCGCTCTGGATACGAGCGTCTGCTAAATGCCTAAAATGTAAATGTAGCTGGAAACAGCAGATTTTTTATGGAATATCTACATAGGCGTACATAGGCACATTATCACGTTGTGTTTGCTAATCCAAGTTTATCATTTTAAAAGGCTAATTGATGATTAGAAAACCATTTTGCAATTATGTTAGCACAGCTGAAAACTGTTGTGCTGACTAAAGAAGCAATACAACTGGCCTTCTTGAGACTAGTTGAGTATCTGGAGCATCAGCAATTGTGGGTTCGATTACAGGATCAAAATGGCCAGAAACAAATAACTTTTTTCTGAAGCTCGTCAGTCTATTCTTGTTCTGAGAAATGAAGGCTATTCCATGCGAGAAATTGCCAAGAAACTGAAGATCTCGTACAACCCTGTGTACTACTCCCTTCACAGAACAGCACAAACTGTCTCTAACCAGAATAGGAAGAGGAGTGGGAGGCCCCGGTGCACAACTGAGCAAGAGGACAAGTGTCTAGTTTGAGAAACAGACGCATCACAGGTCCTCAACTGGCAGCTTCATTAAATAGTAACTGCAAAAACACCAGTCTCAACGTCAACAGTGAAGAGGCGTCTCCGGGATGCTGACCTAGGCAGAGTTGCAAAGAAAAAGCCATATCTCAGACTGGCCAATAAAAAGAAAATATTAAGATGGGCAAAAGAACACAGACACTGGACTTTTTCTTTGCAACTCTGCCTAGGTCAGCATCCCGGAGTCGCCTCTTCACTGTTGACGTTGAGACTGGTGTTTTTGCAATTACTATTTAATGAAGCTACCAGTTGAGGGCTATCTGTCTTATGTATACTATCTGTCTTAAATATACTATTTGTCTTAAGTATACTGTCTGTCTTAAGTATACTGTCTGTCTTAAGTATACTACTTGTGCTTCTTCCTCATCTTCGACCCCCCCCCCCCCTTTCCCTTTATTACAGAGGCGTCTATCCTGAGCTATGATGGCAGTATGTACATGAAGGTGGTGATGCCCGCCGTGATGCACACAGAGGCAGAGGATGTCTCCCTACGCTTCATGTCCCAGCGTGCATTTGGGCTCCTCATGGCCGCTACCTCCCGGGACTCCGCCGACACGCTCCGTCTGGAGCTCGACAGCGGCCGTGTCAAACTCACGGTCAACCTAGGTATCGTATACAAATAATTAACCGTTAACCGTTGACCGTTAACCCTCCCCGTCCCGGTGTCTTCAAGGGGAGTTGTCTCATAGTAGTTTTTGTGAGTTGTTGTTTTCATTAGTTATTTTTTGTTTTGGTCGAAAACATCAAAAAAATCTTACACAAACGACAACAATTTTTCAGCATTTTTTTTTTTACAGTAGTTGCATGGATTGTATTTTGATTTGTACCGCGTCGTATGTATTTTGATTTTCTTGCTTTGCTGCTAAGTCGTCTCTGTAGAATATTCTATAATTAATCTAACAATGAACCACCATATCCATGAACACATTATGCATATCACAGCCATTTTCATTAAGATATTGGGAAATAGTCAGTCATGATCACAAGTAGAAAGGAACATTTCTCAGATATTAAGCTGGACATGTTCAGTTACTTATATGCTATCAAACATTGTTTCCTTATACAGTACATTATTATTATTATTATTATTATTATTATTATTATTATTATTATTATTATTATTATTATTATTATTAATGCCTATTGCACACACCTCAATTACAGTGGACTTTTTAACAAGGTCCTGTTATTATGACGGCCCTTTTTCTCTCTTTCCCATCCAAAGATTCTGATATATAGCTACATCTCCATAATGCATTAACAGCCTACATTCTTACAGTCTGGGTTTGTTGTTGTCGTAACCGTGTTCTGTTGATTATTTCCTGTATTTTTATTTTGGTTTGGTCCATGTTAGCAGGTCCATGGTTCCTCCCATTAGCACCCATACAGGAGTGCAGGTGGTATTTCTCATGTCGCCTTGTTCAAAGATGGTACTCACCCCTTCAACGGCCCCCTAGCCTGCGGCCTGCCTGGCATACAGCCCGAGCCCACAGCACACAGCAAGCCTGCAGATGGTGGCGAATAGGATAGGATAGTAGCACCCCTTTATCTATACACACGTGGACACAAACATTAAGCTAGCTTTGACTAACTTCCCTTCCACTATATCCACCTTCATACAATACACAAACAAACTATACCTGTCAACCAGTGGAGGCTGCTGAGGGGAGGACGGCACATAATAACGGACGGAATGGAGTGAATGGAATGGTATCAAAACCCCATTCCAGCCAACACATACAGTGAGGGAAAAAAAAGTATTTGATCCCATGCTGATTTTGTACGTTTGCCCACTGACAAAGAAATGATCAGTCTATAATTTTAATGGTAGGTTTATTTGAACAGTGAGAGACAGACTAACAACAACAAAATCCAGAAAAACGCATGTCAAAAATGTTATAAATTGATTTTGCATTTTAATGAGGGAAATAAGTATTTGACCCCTCTGCAAAACATGACTTAGCACTTGGTGGCAAAACCCTTGTTGGCAATCACAGAGGTCAGACGTTTCTTGTAGTGGGCCACCAGGCTTGTACACATCTCAGGAGGGATTTTGTCCCACTCCTCTTTGCAGATCTTCTCCAAGTCATTAAGGTTTCGAGGCTGACGTTAGGCAACTCGAACCTTCAGCTCCCTTCACAGATTTTCTATGGGATTAAGGTCTGGAGACTGGCTAAGCCACTCCAGGACCTTAATGTGCTTCTTCTTGAGCTACTCCTTTGTTGCCTTGGACGTGTGTTTTGGGTCATTGTCATGCTGGAATACCCATCCACGACCCATTTTCAATGCCCTGGCTGAGGGAAGGAGGTTCTCACCATAGATTTGACGGTACTAGGCCCCGTCCATCGTCCCTTTGATGCGGTGAAGTTGTCCTGTCCCCTTAGCAGAAAAACACCCCCAAAGCTTAATGTTTCCACCTCCATGTTTGACGGTGGGGATGGTGTTCTTGGGGTCATAGGCACATTCCTCCTCCTCCAAACACGGCGAGTTGAGTTGATGCCAAAGAGCTCCATTTTGGTCTCATCTGACCACAACACTTTCACCCAGTTCTCCTCTGAATCATTCAGATGTTCATTGGCAAACTTCAGACGGGCCTGTATATGTGCTTTCTTGAGCAGGGGGACCTTGCGGGCGCTGCAGGATTTCAGTCCTTCACGGCGTAGTGTGTTACCAATTGTTTTCTTGGTGACTATGGTCCCAGCTGCCTTGAGATCATTGACAAGATCCTCCCGTGTAGTTCTGGGCTGATTCCTCACCGTCCTCATGATCATTGCAACTCCATAAGGTGAGGCCGAGGGAGATTGACAGTTATTTTGTGTTTCTTCCATTTGCGAATAATCACACCAACTGTTGTCACCTTCTCACCAAGCTGCTTGGCGATGGTCTTGCAGCCCATTCCAGCCTTGTGTAGGTCTACAATCTTGTCCCTGACATCCTTGGAGAGCTCTTTGGTCTTGGCGATGGTGGAGAGTTTGGAATCTGATTGATTGATTGCTACTGTGGACAGGTGTCTTTTATACAGGTAACAAGCAGAGTTTAGGAGCACTCCCTTTAAGAGTGTGCTCCTAATCTCAGCTCGTTACCTGTATAAAAGACATCTGGGAGCCAGAAATCTTTCTGATTGAGAGGGGGTCAAATACTTATTTCCCTCATTAAAATGGATTTTGTTGTTGTTATTCTGTCTCTCACTGTTCAAATAAACCTACCATTAAAATAATAGACTGATCATTTCTTTGTCAGTGAGCAAACGTACAAAAGCAGCAGGGGATCAAATACTTTTTTCCCTCACTGTACAGATCTTAACCCATATGTCCAAGTCCTGTCTAAATTGCTGACAATTTTCCTGTGGTTCATTTGAGTTTAAAAAATGCTTCTAGACTTGATTTACCCTATCAAATTTACTCCCACAAAAATGGCCATTAATTATAATCCACATAATAATTCACTTTTCCAGTTGCTGCAGGACTATTTTCCTGCTGTGGCAAACTGGCTCAAATTAAGATCCTACATCTGTATGCGAATAAATCGGGATATTCCACATAAAACTATATTTCACTCAGTTTTACATTATGTTATGGACACATTATATCTGTCACTTTCCTAATATTGCCCCCCCCCCCAAAAAAAAAAATCGGAGTCTGACCAGTATATAGGACTTCAATGCACAATAGCAAATGTGATTTGGCTGGTTTCTCTCATACATACATACATAGCCTACATCTTTGCTATCTTTGTGTTAAGAGCTGAGGTCTGAGGTAGTCTGGAACCCTCTGAGGTCCTGCTAAGCCACTGTACGGTGCTGGTGCTGACTGGATCGAGACTGTTTGCTCCCACTTTTCTGTTGCGGTTGACTGTACATGACAAAGCTGGGTCACATGGATCCCAACCCAGATCACCTGACCAATCACAGTACTACTTATTCCCTATTGGATGAGATATCGGCCTATCTAGTACACCATTTGTAGCCTGAAGTGTAGAATATATCTTAGTCCAATATGATATACATTTGATATAAATAACTGATGGCTACAGGTGCAGAAAAACAAAGTATGGTTCCAAAATACTGGGTTGGTAAATCGATGTGGCCAATGAACTGCAAGCGGCCATTTAAAAATTGATTTAAATAAAAAATAGGCTTAAAATCATCAACTATAAAAACGCATGTTGAAATTTGAAAACAACATCATATTTTGTAAGATATTTCATGCATCTATTCAGACCTGCAAATATACTTTCAGTATTGACAAGAAGTATTTAAATTCAATGAAAGTGAAATCTGATATTAAATTAAAGAAAATGTAATGGTCAAACTTAAAACAAGACATAAAACCAAAATGGCAGTTTGATGTTGACCATCATCACAAGTTACCCTAACTACCTGAAATGGCCGCCTATGTCATGTGACCGTCCCCGGAAGGTGGAGTTTCTGTTCTTGGATGTCTGCAGCTTTTACCTTGAAGGATGCGATTTCATCTGTCACTTATTCTCCCCCCATCTAGACTGTGTCAGGATAAACTGTAACACCAGTAAGTCTATACTCCACTTGTTGGAGAATTCTTCTCTAAATTAATATATTTTGACATGATTTGTGTGAAATAGATAGGATAATGTGAAGAAGTGTGATAAGGAAATTGCATGGATAAGGGATCAGCTAAGATCAAAGAATAACTTATGATGAAAGTGTGATGTTTCTATACATAATTAGTTATAAAATAAGTTAACTCAACTCAATTAGCCAACTTTTCTTGATATTTTTGAGGTTGGTTTAAATTTGATATATTTTAAAATGTTACAAAAATTCCCATGTCCATTTTTCTTTAAAGGTACATGTTTATTACATTGTAGTGTGGTTTAGAAAGGTTTAGTATCACTGCTTTTACTCATAAAGAGGTCTTTGAGTTTGTTTTGGTCGTGACAACATGACAGCAGTCAAGGGCCTTGTGTATTAATGAGAATGACTTGGTGTACAACGTGAATGTTGTTTGCAAAGGATGTTTTCTATGTGAGATTGTGCGTGTGCACATTTCTCTCTCTTTTCTCTCTCTCTGTGTGTGTGTGTGTGTGTGTGTGTGTGTGTGTGTGTGTGTGTGTGCGTGTGTGCGTGTGTGTGTGTGTGTGTGTGTGTGTGTGTGTGTGTGTGTGTGTGTGTGTGTGTGTGTGCGTGTGTGTGTGTATGCATGTCTACCTGAGGTTGACAGTGTGTCCCAGCTGCAGGTCTATTTGATGGTGGATCCCAGTTTGAGTGACAGATCAGACACACTCATTCACTCCAATTATACTGATCAATATCTCTGATTACACACCACACCTAATCAGGCTGCAGGTAATGGTGTGTAATTAACCACACACACACACACACACACACACGCACACACACACAGAAACATGGCACACCGTGGGCTTGACTCACCCTCTTGTGGGTGGTTGAGGAATTTGTTTTTTAAGAAACATTCTCCATATAGGCCCATTTGATTCTGCCTGTATTTCTGCATTTCTGTCTAAGTACGGAAGATTGGAGCCCTTTTATGAGTAACAGCAGTTATGATATTACTGTATTTAGAGTCTTAGAGTAACATCAGTAATTGTCTTACTGTATTTGGAGTCTTAAGTTAGTCTGGAGACAGTAGCTGTAGATGATCATGTACAAATAATGTTATTGGAATGTATTGTCATCTATTCAGGTCTTTTCTCCTCTGTTTTTGTTGTATGCCAAACCAACTCTTTGATTTTAGAGTGGCCAAAGGTAAACACAAAATACACAAAAAGCAACCCAACATGGTGTCCCGCATACAAGATCCCCAGCTAGAAACAGGCTCCCCAAAATACTTTCTACTTTTCTGGCCGACAAAAATTGGTTACTGGTAGACTAACCCAGCTTACCCAGAGAAAACAAAGATTTGGTTTGTGTTGCTGACTAACCCTAACCCTGAACTAACTAACGGTCCTTCTCAGGCAAGGGACCAGAGACTCGGTATGCGGGCCAAAAGCTAAATGATAATGACTGGCACTCTGTCAGAGTGGTCCGACGCGGTAAGAACTTCAAACTGACAGTCGATGAAGACGTAGCTGAAGGTACTATTACTGGTTCTGATGTGATGAGAATATATTTGCTCTTTTTTTTTTTTTTACTAATAAAAGAGGTGAAATCCTTTGAAACTCCGATCCTACCCTTCTCTCCCTCCTCCTTAAC
>NW_028157137.1:0-29212 GCF_964263955.1 Coregonus lavaretus | reverse complement strand
GATATTATAACCGCGATCGATAATAGACAGTACTGTGCAGCCGTTTTCATTGACCTGGCCAAGGCTTTCGACTCTGTCAACCACCGCATTCTTATTGGCAGACTAAATAGCCTTGGTTTCTCAAATGACTGCCTCGCCTGGTTCACCAACTACTTCTCAGATAGAGTTCAATGTGTCAAATCGGAGGGCCTGTTGTCTGGACCTATGGCAGTCTCTATGGGGGTGCCACAGGGTTCAAATCTTGGGCCGACACTTTTCTCTGTGTATATCAATGACGTCGCTCTTGCTGCAAATTGGATGTAGTCTATCACAGTGCCATCCGTTTTGTCTCCAAAGCCCCATATAATACCCACCACTGTGACCTGTACGCTCTTGTTGGCTGGCCCTCACTACATATTAGTCGCCAACCCACTGGCTCCAGGTCATCTATAAATCACTGCTAGGCAAATCCCCGCCTTATCTTAGCTCATTGGTCACCATAGCAACCACCCACCCGTAGTCTGCGCTCCAGCGGGTATATCTCACTGGTCATCCCCAAAGCCAACACCTCCTTTGGCTACAATTCCTTCCAGTTCTCTGCTGCCAATGACTGGAACAAATTGCAAAAATCTCTGAAGCTGGAGACACTTATCTCCCTCACTAACTTTAAGCATCAATTGTCAGTCCACCTTACCGATCACTGCACCTGTACACAGCCCATCTGAAATTAGCCCGCCCAACTACCTCATCCCTATATTGTTATTTATTTTGCTCATTTGTACCCCAGTATCTCTATTTGCACATCATCTCTTGCACATCTATCATTCCAGTGTTAATACTAATTGTAATTATTTTGCACTATAGCCTATTTTATTGCCTTACCTCCATAACTTGCTAAATTTGCACACACTGTATATATATGTATTTCTGTGTATTTTTTTTGACTTTGTTTTGTTTTACCCCATATGTAACTCTGTGTTGTTGTTTTTATCGCACTGCTTTGCTTTATCTTGGCCAGGTCGCAGTTGTAAATGAGAACTTGTTCTCAACTGGTTTACCTGGTTAAATAAAGGTGAAAAAAATAAAAAATAAATAAAAGACACGTGTCCACACACTCAAACAGACTCCAACCTCTCCACAATGGCCAAGACCAGAGAGCTGTGTAAGGACATCAGGGATACAATTGTAGACCTGCACAAGGCTGGGATGGGCTACAGGACAATAGGCAAGCAGCTTGGTGAGAAGGCAACAACTGTTGGTGCAATTATTAGAAAATGGAAGAAGTTCAAGATGACGGTCAATTACCCTCGGTCTGGGGCTCCATGCAAGATCTCACCTCGTGGGGCATCAATGATCATGAGGAGGGTGAGGGATCAGCCCAGAACTACACGGCAGGACCTGGTCAATGACCTGAAGAGAGCTGGGACCACAGTCTCAAAGAAAACCATAAGTAACACACTACGCCGTCATGGATTAAAATCCTGCAGCGCCGTCATGGATTAAAATCCTGCAGCGCATGCAAGGTCCCCCTGCTCAAGTCAGCGCATGTCCAGGCCCGTCTGAAGTTTGCCAATGACCATCTGGATGATCCAGAGGAGGAATGGGAGAAGGTCATGTGGTCTGATGAGACAAAAATATAGTTTTTTGGTCTAAACTCCACTCGCCGTGTTTGGAGGAAGAAGAAGGATGAGTACAACCCCAAGAACACCATCCCAACCGTGAAGCATGGAGGTGGAAACATCAGTCTTTGGGGATGCTTTTCTGCAAAGGAGGGAGCTGAAAGTCCTTATTGCCCAGCGACAGCCCCGAAACCTGAAGGATCTGGAGAAGGTCTGTATGGAGGAGTGGGCCAAAATCCCTGCTGCAGTGTGTGCAAACCTGGTCAAGACCTACACGAAAACGTATGATCTCTGTAATTGCAAACAAAGGTTTCTGTACCAAATATTAAGTTCTGCTTTTCTGATGTATCAAATACTTATGTCATGCAATAAAATGCAAATGAATTACTTAAAAATCATACAATGTGATTTTCTGGATTTTTGTTTTAGATTCCGTCTCTCACAGTTGAAGTGTACCTATGATAAAAATTACAGACCTCTACATGCTTTGTAAGTAGGAAAACCTGCAAAATCGGCGGTGTATCAAATACTTGTTCTCCCCACTGTATGTCCTTCAAGTGTTTTAGAATCAAAGACAGGATCGGTATGGATGGAGAGATGGAGAGAAGCTTGGCATAGATGTTGCAAACTGAATTGTGGAATGACTGCATACAGTCTGTATGTCTCTCACACCATCACCTTTTATCACTCTCCATCTCTTACTCTTATGTCTCTCTCTCTCTCTCTCTCTCTCTCTCTCTCTCTCTCTCTCTCTCTCATCTCTCTCTCTCTCTCTCTCTCCACCCTCTCTCTCTCTCTCTCCACCCTCTCTCTCTCTCTATCTCTCCCTCCACCCTCTCTCTCTCTCCCTTTCTCCCTCTCTCTCTCTTTCTCTCCCTATCTCTCCCTCTCTCCCTCTCTCCCTCTCTCCCTCTCTCCACCCTCTTTCTCTCCCTATCTCTCCTCCCTCCACCCTCTCTCTTTCTCTCCCTATCTCTCCCTCCCTCCACCCTCTCTCCCTATCTCTCCTCCCTCCACCCTCTCTCTTTCCCTCCCTATCTCTCTCTCCCTCCACCCTCTCTCTTTCTCTCTGTACCGCTCTCTCTCTCTCTCTCTCTCTCTCTCTCTCTCTGTACCTCTCTCTCTCTCTCTCTCTCTCTCTCTCGTTTTCTAAATTTCCCACCATCTGTCCTCTCTTCCTCCCTGTTCCCCCAGCTCTAGGCCTGCCCTCCAGGTAGGAGAGGTGTGTCCAGTCATCCCATCCCTGGAGAAGTCTCTAGAGGAGATCATGGATCTGGCTGAGTCCGGCCTGCACTACACACAGATGCCTCACGTTATGGAGGTAGAGACTGGTTTATTAACAGGAGGCTGGTGGCTCCTTAATTATGGAGGTAGAGACTGGTTATTAACAGGAGGCTGGTGGCTCCTTAATTATGGAGGTAGAGACTGGTTTATTAACAGGAGGCTGGTGGCTCCTTAATTATGGAGGTAGAGACTGGTTTATTAACAGGAGGCTGGTGGCTCCTTAATTATGGAGTAGAGACTGGTTTATTACAGGAGGCTGGTGGCTCCTTAATTATGGAGGTAGAGACTGGTTTATTAACAGGAGCTGGTGGCTCCTTAATTATGGAGGTAGAGACTGGTTATTAACAGGAGGCTGGTGGCTCCTTAATTATGGAGGTAGAGACTGGCTTATTAACAGGCTGGTGGCTTCATTAATTGGGAGGACGGGCTTATATAATGGCTGGAACGGAGTGAATGAATGAAATGGTATGAAAAACATCACACCTGGTCTCCATGAGGTTGATACAGGAAGGGCTCCAGTAAACAACGTTGTAAATAGCCGTCCTGCCCTGCCTGGTATAAGACATGGAAGACATGCTCCCGGTTCAGCATCCATTAACATAGACTCCTAAGCTCCTCTTGTGCAATAAACATTTATCATCAGGAAACTGAGATTGAAATATCACAAGCCCCTCTGTTCTCAAACAGCTGTTCTTCTTTAAGGTAAAAAAAAATTAAGGAATCAGATGCCAAAAGCATAAACTACGGGTGCAGTCAAAAACGGTTTAGCCCCATATCTAGGGCTTACCATGCCCATACTGCCAACCCCCCCGGCTTACCATGCCCATACTGCCAACCCCCCTGGCTTACCATGCCCATACTGCCAACCCCCCCAGGTTTTACCATGCCCATACTGCCAAACCCCCCGGCTTACCATGCCCATACTGCCAACCCCCCGGGCTTACCATGCCCATACTGCTAACCCCCCCAGGTTTACCATGCCCATACTGCCAACCCCCCCCCCCGGCTTACCATGCCCATACTGCCAACCCCCCCGGGTTACCATGCCCATACTGCTAACCCCCCCCGGGTTACCATGCCCATACTGCCAACCCCCCCGGGTTACCATGCCCATACTGCCAACCCCCCCAGGCTTACCATGCCCATACTGCCAACCCCCCCAGGCTTACCATGCCCATACTGCCAACCCCCCCCCGGCTTACCATGCCCATACTGCCAACCCCCCCGGCTTACCATGCCCATACTGCCAACCCCCCCCCCGGCTTACCATGCCCATACTGCAACCCCCCCCCCCCCAGCTTACCATGTCCATACTGCCAACCCCCCCAGGCTTACCATGTCCATACTGCCAACCCCCCCAGGCTTACCATGCCCATACTGCCAACCCCCCCCCCCCAGGCTTACCATGTCCATACTGCCAACCCCCCCAGGCTTACCATGTCCATACTGCCAACCCCCCCAGGCTTACCATGCCCATACTGCCAACCCCCCCAGGCTTACCATGCCCATACTGCCAACCCCCCCGGCTTACCATGCCCATACTGCCAACCCCCCCAGGCTTACCATGCCCATAATGCCAACCCCCCCAGGCTTACCATGCCCATACTGCCAACCCCCCCGGCTTACCATGCCCATACTGCCAACCCCCCCCCGGCTTACCATGCCCATACTGCCAACCCCCCCAGGCTTACCATGCCCATACTGCCAACCCCCCGGCTTACCATGCCCATACTGCCAACCCCCCCAGGCTTACCATGCCCATACTGCCAACCCCCCCCCCCCCCGGCTTACCATGCCCATACTGCCAACCCCCCCAGGCTTACCATGCCCATACTGCCAACCCCCCCAGGCTTACCATGCCCATACTGCCAACCCCCCCGGCTTACCATGCCCATACTGCCAACCCCCCCAGGCTTACCATGCCCATACTGCCAACCCCCCCCCCCCCAGGCTTACCATGCCCATACAACCCCCCCCCCCCCCCCCCCAGGCTTACCATGCCCATACTGCAACCCCCCCCCCCCCCCAGGCTTACCATGCCCATACTGCCAACCCCCCCCCCCCCAGGCTTACCATGCCCATACTGCCAACCCCCCCCCCCCCAGGCTTACCATGCCCATACTGCCACCCCCCCGGCTTACCATGCCCATACTGCCAACCCACCCCCCCCCCCCGGCTTACCATGCCCATACTGCCAACCCCCCCCCCCCCCCCCAGGCTTACCATGCCCATACTGCCAACCCCCCCCCCCCCCCCCCCCAGGCTTACCATGCCCATACTGCCAACCCCCCCCCCCCCCCCAGGCTTACCATGCCCATACTGCCAACCCCCCCCCCCCCCCCCAGGCTTACCATGCCCATACTGCCAACCCCCCCCCCCCCCCCCAGGCTTACCATGCCCATACTGCCAACCCCCCCCAGGCTTACCATGCCCATACTGCCAACCCCCCAGGCTTACCATGCCCATACTGCCAACCCCCCCACCAGGCTTACCATGCCCATACTGCCAACCCCCCCAGGCTTACCATGCCCATACTGCCAACCCCCCCAGGCTTACCATGCCCATACTGCCAACCCCCCCAGGCTTACCATGCCCATACTGCCAACCCCCCCCCCCCCCCCCCCCCCCAGGCTTACCATGCCCATACTGCCAGCCCCCCCCCCCAGGCTTACCATGCCCATACTGCCAGGCCCCCCCCCCCCAGGCTTACCATGCCCATACTGCCAGCCCCCTATATGACACAGGAAAGGGTACCTGGGAAAAAGGGGTGTGTCCTAGTGGAGTCACCATACTGTCACTTCCACACGTAAGCAGTGCATCAATTAATGTTCTTAATTCCTTACTTTGATAGTGAAGTCATCATCACATTATCAGAGGTAATATTTCATAATAACATATTCTAAATAAATATAGCACAAATAAAGAAAATGGGAATTTGTCTCCAACATACCAGCCCCTAATTGTGACTGTGGGGACACAACACCATTTCCAATAACCACTAGATGGAGCCAAGCTCAATATATTGTCTGGAAGTGTCCATTAGTGGTGCAACAATGATGCAAAGAATCTTCCAATTGATGCAAAGAAAAGTCAGTGTTCCAAGGAAACGTCATTGTGTGGTGTGTGTGTGTGTGTGTGGTGTGTGTGTGTGTGTGTGTGTGAGTGTGTGTGTGTGTGTGAGTGTGAGAGTGTGACATTCCCCCCTGCTAATTCCTTTATATTTCGACAGTGGAGGTTGAACACCTTCCTCTTGAAGAACAAGGAGGTCACTACTTTGATAAGTGACAAGATCACAGAATTCTTTGAATTGAACCTTAACTCTGTGACTTCAGTTGCCACTGTCTGGGGTCAAGCTTTTAAGGCCACTTGAGGGGTTGGATAATTAGTTTCTCATCAGCTGAAAAATGAAAACAATCAGAGAAAGTGTAAACTGTCCTTGGAGCTTAAAGGACTGGAGGAGGAAACGTTTGTCAGACCCGTTGAACCTAGACTTGAGAACCTCCCTCCTGTCTACCAGGGCAGATCTACAGAAACTGGTACACGAGGAGACAGCTTTTGCTCTGAATTCTACAAATGCTTAAAAAAAACAGCTGTCCCCGATCCTTCTGAAATTATTTTGAATGAAGCACCAGAGTCCGAATCTATGCCCCGTCCATGTGCCGAGCCACTATCTCTCTGCTACTCAAGCCTGGTAAGGACCCTTTACATACAGCGAGGAAGTTTCCGACCCTTAAGTCTGTTAAAAACGGGGACTATAAAATATTAGCCAAGACCCTCGCCCTACGCTTAGAGACGGTAATCCCGTAAATAATTCATCTATACCAGGTTGGGTTCATCCCAGGTCGTCTCTCCGAGAATGTTCTAGGCTCGCTCTCTTAAAAACCCCCGTTATAGCAGAATCCTTGGAGGCCTTCGGCGGGATAGAACGGCCGTACCTGTTTCATACGCTCACCTAGTTTGGCTTTGGTCCGATGTTGATTAGCTGGGTCAGGGGTCATTTTGTCTCCATGAGGTGTGAGACAGGGTTAGGGTTAAGTGCCTTGCTCAAGGGCACATCGGCAGATTTTTCACCTAGTCGGCTCTGGGATTAGAACCAGCGACCTTTCGGTTACTGGCACAACGGTCTTAACCACTAGAGCTATACGCTGACGACATCCTACTCACCCTTAGTAACCCTGCAATCTCCCTACCAGCAGTCTTGAAAAGGATTGACTCCTTTGACTCCCTCTCAGGATACAGGATCAGCTGGAGTAAGAGTGAGGATATGCTTCTCAACCCACACACATTTCAGGCTGACTTAGTAGGTCCTCCCATTTCTTTTGGAAGACTAGTGGCATGAAGTATCTAGGAATTGATATAGTATCCCCCCCCATAACCAAGATATTGCCCATAGAAAGTGGTCCTCTGTATCTCAATTGGTAGAGCATGGCGCTTGTAACGCCAGGGTAGTGGGTTCCATCCCCGGGACCACCCATACGTAAAAATGTATGCACACATGACTGTAAGGCGCTTTGGATAAAAGCGTCTGCTGAATGGCCTATTATTATTTATATTATATTTATCCTAAATGGACCTAGAGTTGTCCAGGTCATCAGGGATGACATTTAAGAGATGGGGCAGAGCTGACATTTTGTAGATGAACGCATTACCTAGACTAGCCTATGTCATCTCTTCCATCCCACTCCAGTTCCCACAGTCGTGGTTTAACGAGGTACAAACTCTCTCCTCGCAGTTCTTATGGAACAATCAGAAACCCGGGATAGGGGTTATAGGAAACTGACTGTACCTAGATTCAAAGGTGGGCTGGGCGTCCCCGATGGATTCTTCTACTGCTTGTCTGTCACGATCGTTGAGAGACGGGTCAGACCAAGGTGTAGCGTGGTATGCAAACATGTTTATTAAATAATAAACACAAACCAACATAACGTGAAGTCCAAGGCTAACACAAGAACAAGATCCCACAAACATAGTAGGCAACTGGGCTACCTAAGTATGATCCCCAATCAGAGACGACGAGCGACAGCTGCCTCTGATTGGGAACCACACCCGGCCAAAACATAGAAACACAATACCTAGATCCTAAACATAGAAAACATCACATAGATTCACACACCCTGACTCCACAAACAAGAGTTCCATACGTCAGGGCGTGACATTGTCATATAATTCAAGATATCCCCTTACATGGGCTTACGAATCGGAAATAAGATATGCAGCTGGGAGTGGTTAGAGGAGAGGATAATGTCACAACGCAGGTCTGTTTCCATGGCATCAATGTGTTACTGGCTCAAACCCCCTACTGCCCTTGACGGTGTAATTATCAGGTTCTCACGTAGCATTGTTAAGATGCTGCCCAGAAGGTTGGGTGTTAAAGGTCCGTCTCTTCCATCCGGTCCCATCTGACATGACCCCCTGTTTAGAGCTCGGGGGGAAACACTTTGGATAATAGACCCTGTCATAGCCACTGTATTTCATTACATTTACATTTTAGTCATTTAGCAGACGCTCTTATCCAGAGCGACTTACAGGAGCAATTAGGGTTAAGTGCCTTGCTCAAGGGCACATTTACGTCATTTAGCAGACGCTCTTAAACAGAGCGACTCACAAATTGGTGCATTCACCCTATAGGCAGTGGGATAACCACTTTACATTTTTTTTTTTGGGGGGGGGGGGGGTAGAAGGATTACTTTATCCTATCCCAGGTATTCCTTAAAGAGGTGGGGTTTCAAGTGTCTCCGGAAGGTGGTGAGTGACTCCGCTGTCCTGGCGTCGTGAGGGAGCTTGTTCCACCATTGGGGTGCCAGAGCAGCGAACAGTTTTGACTGGGCTGAGCGGGAACTATGCTTCCGCAGATGGTTAAAGATGATATTCTATCCTTTTTCCCCAAGTGAAGGCAGGTTAGGGTTTGAGCGATTCTTCATTTTTACCGTACCGACAGTTTAAGGCAGTCGTATACAAGGTTGGTAAAAAGGAAGATGCTGAACCTGCCTCTGGAACAGAGTTAGATCAGAACCTCAGGAAAGCTGCCTCCACGAGAGGAACTGTATCAGGCATTTATAGACTGTTTTTTCCCCCCATCCCAAACGCATATTCCCCCATTCAGTTAGCATGGGAGCGTGACCTGAACACTTCTCCATAACAATGGGACACTATTTGGAGAAGGGGTCCGACCGCTTTAAAAATGTGTTAGGTATAAGATCATTCAGTACAAGGTATTCGTGGTCCTCTGTAGCTCAGCTGGTAGAGCACGGTACTTGTAATGCCAGGGTAGTGGGTTCGATCCCCGGGACCACCCATACACAAAAATGTCTGCTAAATGGCTTATTATTATTATTATTATTATTATATTGTGTAGAGCCTATATCACCCCTGTACGTATCTCAAAGATGGATACAAATCTAACTTATGCAGGCACAACTGTGGTAGCAACGGCTCTTTACTTCACATGTTGTGGGAATGCCCTGCAGTGAAAACATTTTGGTCTGAAGTTGTTTGTTTTGTCTGAAATGTTTTATGTTGAATTTCCAAATGTGTCCATCTCATGTTTACTTGGTCAAAGCCCAGAAAATATACTGTCTAATGTTAAGAATCGTTTGTTATCATTGGGTTGCCGTTCAGTCAAGACAGTCATTCTTGTTAACTGGAAGGAACGGAAGCCAACCTGATTTTCTGTGGATCGCTGGCTGGAGGACTACTTAGCCCTTTATACATAGAACTTGTCTGCTCAAGGACGTCCATCTAGGTGAAATGGTCACTGCGACACTGTACGCAAGTTCTTGTACACATGAACATTTGAAATCCTGTAGTCCATACCTGAATATCTGCCAATTAGAAATGTGTATGAAGTGGAAAGCTGGTAACTAATGCATTTGGCTCTTATATGATGTACTACTCATCCAACTCCCAGCCCCTCCCTCTCCCAGCTCTTCCTCTCCCAGCCCTTCCCCATCCCATCCCAGCCCCTCCCACTCCCAGCCCCTCCCACTCCCAGCCCCTCCCACTCCCAGCCCCTCCCAGCCCCTCCCTCTCCCAGATCTTCCCCTCCCAGCCCTTCTCAATCCCAGCCCCTCCCCCTCCCAGCCCCTCCCCCTCCCAGCCCTCAATCCCAGCCCCTCCCCCTCCCAGCCCCTCCCCCTCCCAGCCCTTCTCAATCCCAGCCCCTCCCCCTCCCAGCCCCTCCCCCTCCCAGCCCTTCCCCCTCCCAGCCCCTCCCCCTCCCAGCTCTTCCCCCTCCCAGCACTTCCCCCTCCCACCCCCTCCCCCTCCCCCTCTCAGCCCCAGCCTCTCCCCCTCTCAGCCCCTCCCCCTCTCAGCCCCAGCCTCTCGCCCTCCCAGCTTTTCCCCCTCCCTCTCCCAACTCTTCCCCCTTACAAGAGAGAAGAAAATGATTGAAAAGACAACATTCCTTAAACATTTGATATGAACATTTCCCCTGTCCTTGCTTATCCTCAGGTGGTGCTGCCCATGCTATGCAGCTACATGTCTCACTGGTGGGAGCACGGCCCAGAGAACAACCCTCCAGAGACGGCTGACAGCTGCTGCACTCACCTCACCTCAGACCACATGAATACTCTACTGGGCAACATCCTGAAGATCATCTACAATAACCTGGGGATTGATGAGGGGGCCTGGATGAAACGACTCGCAGGTAGAGACACACCTTTTACCTACCACAGGTCAAAATATATTTTGATTTGTTAAAAAAAAAATTGGTTACTACATGATTCCATATGTGTTATTTCATTGTGTTGATGTCTTCACTATTATTCTACAATGAAAAAATAAAGAAAAATTAAGAAAAAACATTGAATGACTACGTGTGTCCAAACTTTTGACTGGTACTGTATTTTCTGGGTGACCTAAATATTGACTGGTTCTCACCAAGCTGTCCACTCAAAAAAAAAGCTTCAAGCTGTAACTGATGCCTGCAATCTGCTTCAGGCTATCAGTCAACCTACCAGGGTATTTACAAACAGCACAGGAATGAAATCATCCACATGTATTGAGCACATCTTTACTAACGCTGCAGAAATCTGCTCTAAAGCAGTATCCAGATCCATCTGATGTAGTGATCACAGAACGACGCATTTGGAACATTTATGAAACCGCTTCATCTGGTTACTGATAGGCATGTGCCCATCAAGAAACGGACTGTTAGAACTGCCAAATCCCCATGGATAGATGATGAATTGAAAAACTGTGTGTCTGAGAGGGGTGAGGCTCAGGGAATGGCAAATTAGTCTGACAACAGAGCAGATTGGCAAACATACAGTAACTTGAGAAATCACGTTACTAAACTAAACAGACGATGTGTGCCCTCAGGCCTGGAGGAAGGCAAAGGTCATTCCGCTGGCCAAAAATAGCAGAGCCCACTTTAATGGTTCAAAACAGCTGACCAATCAACCTGTTACCAGTGCTTAGCAAACTTTTTGGAAAAAATTGTGTTTTACCGGATACAGGTATTTTACAGAATACAAATTAACAACAGACTTTCAGCATGCTCGGCACTGTCACAAATGACTGATGATTGGCTGAAAGAAATTGATAGTAAAAAGTTTGTGGGAGCTGTTTTGTTTAGACTTCAGTGTAGCTTTTTATATATCATTGATCATAACCTATTGTTGAAAGAATTGACGTGTTATGGATTTGCATCATCTGCCTTATTATGGATTGAGAGTTACCTATCCAATAGAACACAGAGGTTTTTTGTTAATTGAAGCCTCTCTAATACAAATTCGGTCGAGTGTGGTGTACCGCAGGGCGGCCGGCTAGGGCCATTATTGTTTTCTGTTTTTAATAATGACCTTCCATTGACCTTGAATAAAGCCTGTGTGTCTATGTACGCTGACGACTCAACCGTATACACGTCGGCTGCAACAGTAAAATACATAACTGACACCCTTAACATAGAACTCCAGTCAGTTTTAGAATGGGTAACTAGCAATAGGCTGGTGTTAAATATCTCAAAAACTAAAAGCATTGTTTTTGGGACAAATCACTCGCTCAACATTTACAGTGCATTCGGAAAGTATTCAGACCCCTTGACTCTTTCCACATTTTGTTACGCTACAGCCTTATTCTAAAATTGATTAAATGTTTTTTCCCCCCCTCATCAATCTACACACAGTACCCTCTAATGACAAAGCAACAATTGTTTTTTAGAAATGTTTGCACATAAAATAAATACATAAACTGAAATCACATTTTCAGTATTCAGACCCTTTACTCAGTACTTTGTTGAAGCACCTTTGGCAGCGAATACAGCCTCGTGTCTTCTTGGGTATGACGCTAAAAGCTTGGCACACCTGTATTTGGGGAGTTTCTCCCATTCTTCTTTACAGATCCTCTCAAGCTCTGTCAGGTTGGATGGGGAGCGTCTAAAATGGATTCAAAAAAATTTTTCTCTCATCGATCTACACACAATATCCCATAATGACAAAGCGAAAACAGGTTTGTATAATTTTTCTTTTTTTATGTATTAACCTAAGTATTCAGACCCTTTGCTATGAGACTCGAAATTGAGCTCAGGTGCATCCTGTTTCCATTGATCATCCTTGAGATGTTTCTACAACTTGATTGGAGTCCACCTGTGGTAAATTCAATTGATTGGACATGATTTTGAAAGACACACACCTGTATATATAAGGTCCCACAGTTTACAGTGCACGTCAGAGCAAAAACCAAGTCATGAGGTCGAAGGAATTGTCCGTAGAGCTCCGAGACAGCATTGTGTCGAGGCACAGATCTGGGGAAGGTACCAAAAAATGTCTGCAGCATTGAAGATCCCCAAGAACACAGTGGCCTCCATTATTCTTAAATAGAAGAAGTTTGGAACCACCAAGACTCTTCCTAGAGCTGGCTGCCCGGCCAAACTGAGCAATCGGGGGAGAAGGGACTTGGTCAGGGAGGTGACCAAGAACCTGATGGTCACTCTGACAGAGCTCCAGAGTTCCTCTGTGGAGATGGGAGAACCTTCCAGAAGAACAACCATCTGCAGCACTCCACCAATCAGGCCTTTATGGTAGAGTGGCCAGACGGAAGCCACTCCTCAGTAAAAGGCACATGACAGCCTACTTGGAGTTTCCCAAAAGGCACCGAAACAAGATTCTCTGGTCTGATTAAACCAAGATTGAACTCTTTGGCTAGAATGCCAAGCATCACATCTGGAGGAAACCAGGCACCGCTCATCACCTGGCCAATACCATCCCTACGGTGAAGCATGGTGGAGGCAGCATCATGCTGTGGGGATGTCTTTCAGCTGCAGGGACTGGGAGACTAGTCAGGATCGAGGGAAAGATGAACGGAGCAAAGTACAGCAAAATCCTTGATGAAAACCTGCTCCAGAGTGCTCAGGACCTCAGACTGGGGCGAAGGTTCACCTTCCAACAGGACAACGACGCTAAGCACACAGCCAAGACAACGCAGGAGTGGCTTTGTGACAAGTCTCAGAATGTCCTTGAGTGGCCCATCCAGAGCCCGGACTTGAACCCGATCGAACATCTCTGGAGAGACCTGAAAATAGCTCTGCAGCAACACTCCCCATCCAACCTGACAGAGCTTGAGAGGATCTGCAGAGAAGAATGGGAGAAACTCCCCAAATGCAGGTGTGCCAAGCTTGTAGTGTCATACCCAAGAAGACTTGACACTGTAATCGCTGCCAAAGGTGCTTCAACAAAGTACTGAGTAAAGGGTCTGAATACTTATGTAAATGTGATACTTACATTTTTTTTAAAATTACAACAATGTCTAAAAACCAGTTTTTGCTTCGTCATTATGGGGTGTTGTGTGTAGATTGATGAGGGAAAACATGTTTTAATCCATTTTAGAATAAGGCTGTAATGTAACAAAATTTGGAAAGAGTCAAGGGGTCTGAATACTTTCCAAATGCACTGTATTATTTAATAATGTGGCGATTGAGCAAGTTGAGGAGACTGAACTGCTGGGTGTAACCTTAGAGAAGAAGCTGTCATGGTCAAAACATATAGACTCAATGGTTGGTAAAATGGGAAGAGGTCTGTCCATGATACGGCGTTGCTCTGTTTTCTTGGCATCTCAGTTGACCAGACAGGTGCTATAGGCTCTCGTTGTGTCGCACCTGGACTACTGCCCAGTTGTGTGGTCATATAGACGGTCATAGGTAAGTTGCTGTTGGTCCAGAACAGAGCAGCACGTATTGCACTTAGATGTACACGGAGGGAGGATGTCAATGACATGCATGTCAATCTCTCTTGGCTCAAAGTTGAGAAGAGATTGACTGCATCACTATTGGTCTTTGTGCGAGGTGTTGATGTGTTGAAGGTTCCGAACTGTCAGTTCACAGTTCGGGCACTCATCGGTACAACACAAGACATGCAACCAGAGTTCTCTTCACAGTCCCCAGGTCCAGAACAGAGGCTGGGAAACCCCCAGTATTAAATAGAGCCACGACTACATGGAACTCTGCCACCCATCAAGCTAGCAATAAAACCAGATAAAAGATCACATTACGGCACAACGGGGAGACACAGACATTTTTTTTTTATATTGTATTGTAATGTGCACTGTATTATGTGTTGTATTATGTAGGTGGGTGGAATCCTTGGCTTGTTCGAGCAGGAACGGCTCATAGGGCAGGAGCCATCTGCTGTTTCTGAAGCATGAGGCAGAGGCAGGATATTATGTAGTGTTATGTAGTGTTATATTATTTATATTATTGTATTTTATATACAGTACCAGTCAAAAGTTTGGACACACCTACTCATTCCAGGGTTTCTCTTTATTTTTACTATTTTCTACATTGTAGAATAATAGTGAAGACATCAAAACTATGAAATAACACATATGGAATCATGTAGTAACCAAAAAAGTGTTAAACAAATCAAAATATATTTTATATTATAAAGTAGCCACCCTTTGCCTTGATGACAGCTTTGCACACTCTTGGCATTCTCTCAACCAGCTTCACCTGGAATGCTTTTCCAACAGTCTTGAAGGAGTTCCCACATATGCTGAGCACTTGTTGGCTGCTTTTCCTTCACTCTGCCGTCCGACTCATTCCAAACCATCTCAATTTGGTTGAGGTCGGGGGATTGTGGAGGCCAGGTCATCTGATGCAGCACTCCATCACTCTCCTTCTTGGTAAAATAATCCTTACACTGCCTGGAGGTGTGTTGGGTCATTGTCCTGTTGAAAAACAAATGATAGTCCCACTAAGCCCAAACCAGATGGGATGGCGTATCGCTGCAGAATGCTGTGGTAGCCATGCTGGTTAAGTGTGCCTTGAATTCTAAGTAAATCACAGACAGTGTCACCAGCAAAGCACCACCACACCATAACACCTCCTCCTCCATGCTTTGCGGTGGGAAATACACATGCGGAGATCATCCATTCACCCACACCGCGTCTCACAAAGACACAGCATTTGGAACCAAAAATCTCAAATTTGGACTCCAGACCAAAGGACAAATTTCCACCGGTCTAATGTCCATTTCTCGTGTTTCTTGGCCCAAGCAAGTCTCTTCTTCTTATTGATGTCATTTAGTAGTGGTTACCTTGCAGCAATTCGACCATGAAGGCCTGATTCACACAGGCCTGAACAGTTGATGTTGAAATGTGTCTGTTACTTGAACTCTGTAAAGCATTTATTTGGGCTGCAATTTCTGAGGCTGGTAACTCTAATGAACTTATCCTCTGCAGCAGAGGTAACTCTGAGTCATCCATTCCTGTGGCAGTCCTCATGAGAGCCAGTTTCATCATAACGCTTGATGGTTTTTGCGACTGCACTTGAAGAACTCTTTGCTTATTTGAGCTGTTCTTGCCATAATATGGACTTGGTCTTTTACCAAATAGGGCTATTTTCTGTATACCTCTCCTACCTTGTCACAACACAACTGATTGGCTCAAACGCATTAAGAAGGAAAGAAATTCCATGCACACCTGTTAATTGAAAAGCATTCCAGGTGACTACCTCATGAAGCTGGTTGAGAGAATGTCAAGCGTGTGCAAAGCTGTCATCAAGGCAAAGGGTGGCTACTTTGAAGAATCTCAAATATAAAATATATTTTGATTTGTTTAAAACTTTTTTGGTTATGTGTTATTTCATAGTTTTGATGTCTTCACTATTATTCTACAATGTAGAAAATAGTACAAATAAAGGAAAACCCTGGAATGTGTAGGTGTTCTAAAACTTTTGACTGGTTCCATATTTTATTTGTTGTTTTGTTTCCTGTTTGGACCCCAGGAAGAGTAGTAATTGGGGATCCTAATAAAATACTATACTAAAATTGTATGTTGATTGACGGGGAGGCCTGGATTGATTGACTGGCAGGTGGGTGGGTGGATGGGTGGGTGGATGGATGGGTGGGTGGGTGGATGGGTGGGTGGGTGGCTGGGTGGGAGGGTGGGTGGGTGGGTGGGTGGGTGGGTGGATGGGTGGATGGATGGGTGGGTGGGTGGGTGGGTGGGTGGGTGGGTGGGTGGGTGGGTGGATGGGTGGATGGGTGGGTGGGTGGATGGGTGGGTGGGTGGGTGGGTGCTCAGAAACACAGCGGTTACCACTTTACTTGTCTTAAACCCTTCTATGCCGTAGGATCGTAGGCCACCCACATGGCCAAGCAGTTAATCATACTGTATATGTGCTGTTACTGCATGTGGTGGTGATCATATGTTGATGTCACACAACACAGCAACCAAAATGCATTGTTTCAATAAGAAAACAAACTGTAAAATCATCCAATGAAACACCACCATAATTGTTTCAATATGAAAACAAACTGTAAAATCATCCAATGAAACACCACCATCATTGTTTCCCACCAGTCTCTCTCACTAACTGTCCTTCTTTATTCTGTCCCCACCTCCAGTGTTCTCTCAGCCAATCATTGGTAAGGCGAAGGCGGGGCTGTTGAAGACCCACTTCCTGCCGCTGATGGAGAAGCTGAGGAGGAAGGCTGCCACTGTGCTGCTGGATGAGGAACAGATGAAGGCCGAGGGACGAGGGGAAATGTCTGAGGCTGAACTACTCATCCTGGATGAGTTCACCATCCTGATCAGAGACCTCTACGCCTTTTATCCGTTACTCATCCGCTTCGTTGACTACAACAGGTAACTAGACATTCTACCTCCTCCTCCTCATCCTCTCTGTAGACTACAACAGGTAACTAGACATTCTAACTCCTCATCCTCTCTGTAGACTACAACAGGTAACTAGACATTCTGCCTCCTCATCCTCTCTGTAGACTACAACAGGTACAGTGGGGGAAAAAAATATTTAGTCAGCCACCAATTGTGCAAGTTCTCCCACTTAAAAAGATGAGAGAGGCCTGTAATTTTCATCATAGGTACACGTCAACTATGACAGACAAATTCAGATTTTTTTTCTCCAGAAAATCACATTGTAGGATTTTTAATGAATTTATTTGCAAATTATGGTGGAAAATAAGTATTTGGTCACCTACAAACAAGCAAGATTTCTGGCTCTCATTCTTCTTTAAGAGGCTCCTCTGTCCTCCACTCATTACCTGTATTAATGGCACCTGTTTGAACTTGTTATCAGTATAAAAGACACCTGTCCACAACCTCAAACAGTCACACTCCAAACTCCACTATGGCCAAGACCAAAGAGCTGTCAAAGGACACCAGAAACAAAATTGTAGACCTGCACCAGGCTGGGAAGACTGAATCTGCAATAGGTAAGCAGCTTGGTTTGAAGAAATCAACTGTGGGAGCAATTATTAGGAAATGGAAGACATACAAGACCACTGACAATCTCCCTCGATCTGGGGCTCCACGCAAGATCTCACCCCGTGGGGTCAAAATGATCACAAGAACGGTGAGCAAAAATCCCAGAACCACACGGGGGGACCTAGTGAATGACCTGCAGAGAGCTGGGACCAAAGTAACAAAGCCTACCATCAGTAACACACTATGCCGCCAGGGACTCAAATCCTGCAGTGCCCGACGTGTCCCCCTGCTTAAGCCAGTACATGTCCAGGCCCGTCTGAAGAGTGCATTTGGATGATCCAGAAGAGGATTGGGAGAATGTCATATGGTCAGATGAAACCAAAATAGAACTTTTTGGTAAAAACTCAACTCGTCGTGTTTGGAGGACAAAGAATGCTGAGTTGCATCCAAAGAACACCATACCTATTGTGAAGCATGGGGGTGGAAACATCATGCTTTGGGGCTGTTTTTCTGCAAAGGGACCAGGACGACTGATCTGTGTAAAGGAAAGAATGAATGGGGCCATGTATCGTGAGATTTTGAGTGAAAACCTCCTTCCATCAGCAAGGGCATTGAAGATGAAACGTGGCTGGGTCTTTCAGCATGACAATGATCCCAAACACACCGCCCGGGCAACGAAGGAGTGGCTTCGTAAGAAGCATTTCAAGGTCCTGGAGTGGCCTAGCCAGTCTCCAGATCTCAACCCCATAGAAAATCTTTGGAGGGATTTGAAAGTCCGTGTTGCCCAGCGACAGCCCCAAAACATCACTGCTCTAGACGAGATCTGCATGGAGGAATGGGCCAAAATACCAGCAACAGTGTGTGAAAACCTTGTGAAGACTTACAGAAAACGTTTGACCTGTGTCATTGCCAACAAAGGGTATATAACAAAGTATTGAGAAACTTTTGTTATTGACCAAATACTTATTTTCCACCATAATATTCAAATAAATTCATTAAAAATCCTACAATGTGATTTTCCGGAATTTTTTTCCTCATTTTGTCTGTCATAGTTGACGTGTACCTATGATGAAAATTACAGGCCTCTCATCTTTTTAAGTGGGAGAACTTGCACAATTGGTGTCTGACTAAATACTTTTTTCCCCCACTGTAACTAGACATTCTGCCTCCTCATCCTCTCTGTTGACTACAACAGGTAACTAGACATTCTGCCTCCTCCTCCTCATCCTCTCTGTAGACTACAACAGGTAACTAGACATTCTGCCTCCTCCTCCTCATCCTCTCTGTAGACTACAACAGGTAACTAGACATTCTGCCTCCTCCTCCTCATCCTCTCTGTAGACTACAACAGGTAACTAGACATTCTGCCTCCTCCTCCTCATCCTCTCTGTAGACTACAACAGGTAACTAGACATTCTACCTCCTCCTCCTCATCCTCTCTGTAGACTACAACAGGTAACTAGACATTCTGCCTCCTCCTCCTCATCCTCTCTGTAGACTACAACAGGTAAAGGACCAGTGGGGTAAAGTGAGTGGATCAGTAACAAACAAGCAATAACAAAACTGTTATTTTGAAAGTTGTGAAGATGTCATGCCAGTTGCTGCTGTTGGTGTGGATGTTTTATCCAACTGAATGTCCGCTGTAACTTGCTTCCAATGTGTTTTTATCTCAGGGCTAAATGGCTGAAAGAACCGAACCCTGAAGCTGAGGAGGTCTTCCGCATGGTAGCAGAGGTCTTCATATTCTGGGCCAAGTCTCACGTAAGCTACACAGAGACAATTTCACACATGAATCATCACGTCACTAACAGTTTCCAGGAAGCATTTCATGTCTTAATCACTCTGTGACAGTTTCTATTGGCCGTCACCAAGGCACTCTGAAAGTGCGCTCTACACAAAAAAATCCTATTAAATCCCATTCAATTCTAGGAATTCTTAACCATTTCTGTCTGAAATAAATACATGTTACATTTGCTTCCCTGGCAGCGAGAACTAGCCGACTGTGATGTATCTCTAGAGCCTTCATGTGTGTCTGTGCTTCTTCAAGTCCCCTGTCAGTCTGCAGGCGACATTTACATAAATCCTTGGCACTGTCCAACACTGAAATATTTTATTTCTTCCGCTGCAGAATTTTAAACGGGAGGAGCAGAACTTTGTGGTTCAGAATGAGATCAACAATATGTCCTTCCTCATCACAGACACCAAGTCAAAGATGTCCAAGGCAAGTGGTGTTATATAGATGGTACGAGCGTGATTTTGCTTACAGTGATATGTATATTTAAGTGTAATATGACTCTGTATACCATATAGAACTCAAAGAGCTTTTGTCACCCAATATGATGAAGACTGCACAGTAAGTTGTGATGACTGAACATAATTAAATGGATAAGTTGTTCTTGACCTGAGATGTGACTTGGTTTAGAGATAGAACAAGAGAGGACCTAGTACAGAGCCCTGGGGGACACCAGTAGTGAGACATTAAAGAGGACCTAGTGCAGAGCCCTGGGGGACACCAGTAGTGAGACATTAAAGAGGACCTAGTGCAGAGCCCTGGGGGACAGCAGTAGTGAGACATTAAAGAGGACCTAGTACAGAGTCCTGGGGGACACTAGTAGTGAGACATTAATGAGGACCTAGTACCGAGCCCTGGAGGACACCAGTAGTGAGACATTAAAGAGGACCTAGTACCGAGCCCTGGGGGACACCAGTAGTGAGACATTAAAGAGGACAGAGTACAGAGTCCTGGGGGACACTAGTAGTGAGACATTAAAGAGGACCTAGTACAGAGCCCTGGGGAACACCAGTAGTGAGACATTAAAGAGGACCTAGTACAGAGCCCTGGGGGACACCAGTAGTGAGACATTAAAGAGGACCTAGTACAGAGCCCTGGGGAACACCAGTAGTGAGACACCAGTAGTGAGACATTAAAGAGGACCTAGTACAGAGTCCTGGGGGACACCAGTAGTGAGACATTAAAGAGGACCTAGTACAGAGCCCTGGGGGACACCAGTAGTGAGACCAGGTGGTACTGCTGACCCCTGGTGTCTCCCCTGTAGGGGGCAGTGTCTGACCAGGAGAGGAAGAAGATGAAGCGGAAGGGTGATCGCTACTCCATGCAGACCAGCCTCATCGTAGCAGCGTTGAAGAGACTACTTCCTGTAGGACTGAATATCTGCGCTCCGGGAGACCAGGAACTGATCGCTCTGGCCAAGATCCGCTTCAGTCAGGTACATCACTCAAGTCTCCAATGAAATGGTAATGCGTCTCGTTGGCGTTCATTGACTCCCCAGTAAGTAGAACAACCTAGATGACATGGCCCTGTTCGCTACAGTCAACCCTGTGGATCAGTGTTTCTTTGATGTTGATTTGTCAACAGAAAGACACAGAGGACGAGGTACGGGAGATCATAAGGAGTAACCTGCACCTGCAGGGCAAGGTGAGCACGACTTCATCACTGTACCGTTAAAGCCCTCTGTCTCAGTGGGAACATCATCAGCATGTACTCCCCCCATACTCATCTCTACCATACTACAGCACTGTACAACGTAGCACATACTCATCACCTGATGAGACAAAAGAAAGGTTTCATTTTGTCTTTCATAAACCTGCATGTCCCATCTCCCCTCCATTCCTCCAGCTCACCATCTCTCTCTCTCTCTCTCTCTCTGTCTCCATCTCACCGTTCTCTCTGCATGCCTGCATGTCCCGCCCACCATCACCCTTCCTCCTCCCATCACCATCATCAGTACAGAGTGTTCCACTTCAAAAAGCTGGTGAAGAAGTTGATCATAGTGATGAAGTGGATGAAGAGCCACCAGGCCTCCAAACCCCCGGCCTTAGAGATGCCCAGCGGGCACAAACGTCTGGCTGGAGCCCGCAAGCGCTCTGCCACTGTGGAGAGTAGCTTCGCCCACAGGTCACCCAGGGTCACCCTGGCAGGCATCAAGAAGGCCTCGTCTGTGGATTATGTGACGCACCATGGGCACGGGCGGGGGCAGGGCAAGGCCCCGGGTAGAGCCACTGATATCCTGGGCGCCTCCAGGATTCGAGAGGGCCACCTGGGGGCCTCAGGGCAGAGCATGTATGGGTGTAACGCTGCGTTGGTGGGTAACCCACGATGCTCACAACCTTACCCTTTAACCTTACCCTTAAAGTTTAGCCTGTTCCCAGATCTGTTCATGTAATCAATTAAAGAGACATTGCAGAAAGGCAGAGCAGAAGTGGAGAAAGTCAAAGTTGCAGGGTCATCATGATATTCTGAGAGAGCATCTTGGCATATATAGCAAGGCAATTAGAAATGCCAGACGGGCTCATTTTTCTAACTTGATCACTAATAATCAGATTAATTCGAGAGTGCTCGACCATTGATGGCCTGATAAATCCTACCCCCGCAATCCTATGTGAACTTTCCTCCACATCTAAATGTGATGATAGGAGTTGGAAAGAAAACCCAAACAGGGACCAGGCTAACTAACCCTAACCCTCGCAGTGAAATCACATCACGTAGCCTTGCTTAGACCTCAAACATGCTTAAACCTCCTGTTTCTCCTCCTCAACCCCAGTAATGTTTTCTCTGTGTGTGTAGCTGGAGGACCCAGCTATCCGCTGGCAGATGGCTCTGTACAAGGACCTTCCCAACAGGAGTGAGGACACGTCAGACCCGGAGAAGACTGTAGAGAGAGTCCTGGACATCGCTCACGTCCTCTTCTATCTAGACCAGGTGGGTTCTGGGAAATGTCAGGGTCATGTTCATTAGGGCATGCAATGGAAAACATTTTTTAAAACGTTTAGCAACAGATAACCAGGCAGTCCGTCCCTATTTCAGCCTGTTTTCTTTTGTTTATAGTCACATTTTAAAACGATTTGTCATGGAACTTTTTTTCTTCCGTTTGTTGCCTGTTGAACTCGACCCAGTTCTGAAGTCGTCTCTCTACTATGTTAGAAAGTGTCCAAAGGAAAGTGCTTTTGGGGACAACGTTGGTCTTTAATGATTGTGTGCCCTTTCCTGCAGGGCTGGGGGGTCATTTCCATTTTAGCAAAGGGAGTTTAAATATCCCCATTAAAAAAATGTGGGCAATTTTCAATGCATGATTTAGTTTTCTGCTAAATGGTTTGACCCCAAGCGTGTTGTCCCACATTTCTCAATTGATATTCGGTTAACTCTGAAGACCTGTTAGAAATGGTTGTTATGAATGAGTTTCAGTGAGTTGGTAACATCACGCGTCTCCCTTCCGTCTTCCTGTAGGTGGAACACCCTCAGAGGAGTAAGAAGGCTGTGTGGCACAAGTTGCTCTCTAAACAGAGGAAGAGGGCTGTGGTGGCCTGTTTCAGAATGGCACCGCTCTATAACCTACCCAGGTACACATGGCTAACCCTACTTAACTAACCCTGACCCTAAACTACCCAGGTACACATGGCTAACCCTACTAAACTAACCCTGAACCTAAACTACCCAGGTACACATGGCTAACCCTACTAAACTAACCCTGAACCTAAACTACCCAGGTACACATGGCTAACCCTACTTAACTAACCCTGACCCTAAACTACCCAGGTACACATGGCTAACCCTACTAAACTAACCCTGAACCTAAACTACCCAGGTACACATGGCTAACCCTACTAAACTAACCCTGAACCTAAACTACCCAGGTACACATGGCTAACCCTACTTAACTAACCCTGACCCTAACCTACCCAGGTACACATGGCTAACCCTACTTAACTAACCCTGACCCTAACCTACCCAGGTACACATGGCTAACCCTACTTAACTAACCCTGACCCTAACCTACCCAGGTACACATGGCTAACCCTACTTAACTAACCCTGACCCTAACCTACCCAGGTACACATGGCTAACCCTACTTAACTAACCCTGACCCTAACTTACCCAGGTACACATGGCTAACCCTACTTAACTAACCCTGACCCTAACCTACCCAGGTACACATGGCTAACCCTACTTAACTAACCCTGACCCTAAACTACCCAGGTACACATGGCTAACCCTACTTAACTAACCCTGACCCTAACCTACCCAGGTACACATGGCTAACCCTACTTAACTAACCCTGACCCTAACCTACCCAGGTACACATGGCTAACCCTACTTAACTAACCCTGACCCTAACCTACCCAGGTACACATGGCTAACCCTACTTAACTAACCCTGACCCTAACCTACCCAGGTACACATGGCTAACCCTACTTAACTAACCCTGACCCTAACTTACCCAGGTACACATGGCTAACCCTACTTAACTAACCCTGACCCTAAACTACCCAGGTACACATGGCTAACCCTACTTAACTAACCCTGACCCTAACTTACCCAGGTACACATGGCTAACCCTACTTAACTAACCCTAACCCTAAACTACCCAGGTACACATGGCTAACCCTACTTAACTAACCCTGACCCTAACCTACCCAGGTACACATGGCTAACCCTACTTAACTAACCCTGACCCTAACTTACCCAGGTACACATGGCTAACCCTACTTAACTAACCCTGACCCTAAACTACCCAGGTACACATGGCTAACCCTACTTAACTAACCCTGACCCTAACTTACCCAGGTACACATGGCTAACCCTACTTAACTAACCCTAACCCTAAACTACCCAGGTACACATGGCTAACCCTACTTAACTAACCCTGACCCTAATCTACCCAGGTACACATGGCTAACCCTACTTAACTAACCCTGACCCTAACCTACCCAGGTACACATGGCTAACCCTACTTAACTAACCCTGACCCTAAACTACCCAGGTACACATGGCTAACCCTACTTAACTAACCCTGACCCTAACCTACCCAGGTACACATGGCTAACCCTACTTAACTAACCCTGACCCTAACCTACCCAGGTACACATGGCTAACCCTACTTAACTAACCCTGACCCTAAACTACCCAGGTACACATGGCTAACCCTACTTAACTAACCCTGACCCTAACCTACCCAGGTACACATGGCTAACCCTACTTAACTAACCCTGACCCTAAACTACCCAGGTACACATGGCTAACCCTACTTAACTAACCCTGACCCTAACCTACCCAGGTACACATAGCTCCACGTGCCTTATTTAACTAACCCTGACCCTAATCTACCCAGGTACACATAGCTAACCCTAAACTACCCAGGTACACATAACTAACCCTAAACTACCCAGGTACACATAACTCCACTTGCCTCCCTTAACTAACCCTAAACTACCCAGGTACACATAGCTCCACTTGCCTTCCTTAACTAACCCTAACCCTAACCTACCCAGGTCTGGATATGTAAATGTAAATTAACATATTCCTTTTATCTCCTGGTGACTCAAAGGGCCTCAGCAGTGCATCTTCAGCAAACCCTGTTCTGTGCAGTTTTCTAATGGATCACTGTCCGACTGCTAGTTCCTGGTCCAGGATATACTTCTCTCTCTCTCCCATTCATCAATTCACCTCTGATGACTTCTCTATGTTCCCAACCCAGGCACCGGGCGGTCAACCTGTTTCTACAGGGATATGAGAAGTCCTGGATCGAGACTGAGGAGCACTACTTTGAGGATAAGCTCATAGAGGACCTGGCTGTAAGTGTTCATCCATTGATAAGCTCATAGAGGACCTGGCTGTAAGTGTTCCTCCATTGATAAGCTCATAGAGGACCTGGCTGTAAGTGTTCCTCCATTGATAAGCTCATAGAGGACCTGGCTGTAAGTGTTCCTCCATTGATAAGCTCATAGAGGACCTGGCTGTAAGTGTTCCTCCATTGATAAGCTCATAGAGGACCTGGCTGTAAGTGTTCCTCCATTGATAAGCTCATAGAGGACCTGGCTGTAAGTGTTCCTCCATTGATAAGCTCATAGAGTACCTGGCTGTAAGTGTTCCTCCATTGATAAGCTCATAGAGGACCTGGCTGTAAGTGTTCATCCATTGATAAGCTCATAGAGGACCTGGCTGTAAGTCTTCATCCATTGATAAGCTCATAGAGGACCTGGCTGTAAGTGTTCCTCCATTGATAAGCTCATAGAGGACCTGGCTGTAAGTGTTCCTCCATTGATAAGCTCATAGAGGACCTGGCTGTAAGTGTTCCTCCATTGATAAGCTCATAGAGGACCTGGCTGTAAGTGTTCCTCCATTGATAAGCTCATATAGGACCTGGCTGTAAGTGTTCCTCCATTGATAAGCTCATAGAGGACCTGGCTGTAAGTGTTCCTTAGAGACTAGAGAGAGTTACCTGGAATTAACTATGTGGAGGAGACTAGAGAGAGTTACCTGGAATGAATTATGTGGAGGAGACTAGAGAGAGTTACCTGGAATGCACTATGTGGTGGAGACCAGAGAGAGGTACCTGGAATGAATTATGTGGTGGAGACTAGAGAGAGTTACCTGGAATGAACTATGTGGTGGAGACTAGAGAGAGTTACCTGGAATGAATTATGTGGAGGAGACTAGAGAGAGGTACCTGGAATTAACTATGTGGAGGAGACTAGAGAGAGTTACCTGGAATGCACTATGTGGTGGAGACCAGAGAGAGGTACCTGGAATTAATTATGTGGTGGAGACTAGAGAGAGTTACCTGGAATGAACTATGTGGTGGAGACTAGAGAGAGTTACCTGGAATGAATTATGTGGAGGAGACTAGAGAGAGGTACCTGGAATTAACTATGTGGTGGAGACTAGAGAGAGTTACCTGGAATGAATTATGTGGAGGAGACTAGAGAGAGGTACCTGGAATTAACTATGTGGTGGAGACTAGAGAGAGTTACCTGGAATTAACTATGTGGTGGAGACTAGAGAGAGGTACCTGGAATTAACTATGTGGTGGAGACTAGAGAGAGTTACCTGGAATTAACTATGTGGTGGAGACTAGAGAGAGTTACCTGGAATTAACTATGTGGTGGAGACTAGAGAGAGTTACCTGGAATTAACTCTGTGGTGGAGACTAGAGAGAGTTACCTGGAATGCACTCTGTCTGTGTATATGTACTGGAGGCTAGAAGGCCCTGGAGGAAGAGATTTGAGGTTTGTGGATTGTGAGGAACATATTTTTATTTCTGTCTTCACAGAGACCGGGAGGAGAGGAGCCTCCTGAGGAAGATGAGGGTGCCAAGAGGATCGACCCTCTTCACCAGCTCATACAGCTATTCAGTAGGACGGCCCTGACTGAGAAGTGGTGGGTAGCTCTGCTCTCTAGCTGGTCCTTAGTAAACTACAGCCATACCAAGACTGTAACCCTTTCTAAACGATACATGACATCACGTGTTCATGGGGCGGCAGCTAGCTCAGTGGTTAAGAGCGTAGCGCCAGTAACCGGAAGGTCGCTGGTTCTAATCCCCGAGCCGACTAGGTGAAAAAGTGTGTCGATGTGCCCTTGAGCAAGGCACTTAACCCTAATTGCTCCTGTAAGTCGCTCTGGATAAGAGCGTCTGCTAAATGACTAAAATGTAAAAAATGTAAAATCATACTCTCCACCTGGTGGTATAAAACCATAGTAATAACAGGGTTGTAACTAGTAGTAACTCTTCCATTATAGTGGAGGGGGATCTAGTAGTAGTAACTCTTCCATTATAGTGGAGGGGGATCTAGTGGTAGTAACTCTTCCATTATAGTGGAGGGGGATCTAGTGGTAGTAACTCTTCCATTATAGTGGAGGGGGATCTAGTGGTAGTAACTCTACCATTATAGTGGAGGGGGATCTAGTGGTAGTAACTCTTCCATTATAGTGGAGGGGGGATCTAGTGGTAGTAACTCTTCCATTATAGTGGAGGGGGATCTAGTGGTAGTAACTATTCCATTATAGTGGAGGGGGATCTAGTGGTAGTAACTCTTCCATTATAGTGGAGGGGGATCTAGTGGTAGTAACTCTTCCATTATAGTGGAGGGGGATCTAGTGGTAGTAACTCTTCCATTATAGTGGAGGGGGATCTAGTGGTAGTAACTCTTCCATTATAGTGGAGGGGGATCTAGTGGTAGTAACTCTTCCATTATAGTGGAGGGGGATCTAGTGGTAGTAACTCTTCCATTATAGTGGAGGGGGATCTAGTGGTAGTAACTCTTCCATTATAGTGGAGGGGGATCTAGTGGTAGTAACTCTTCCATTATAGTGGAGGGGGATCTAGTGGTAGTAACTCTTCCATTATAGTGGAGGGGGGATCTAGTGGTAGTAACTCTTCCATTATAGTGGAGGGGGATCTAGTGGTAGTAACTCTTCCATTATAGTGGAGGGGGATCTAGTGGTAGTAACTCTTCCATTATAGTGGAGGGGGATCTAGTGGTAGTAACTCTTCCATTATAGTGGAGGGGGATCTAGTGGTAGTAACTCTTCCATTATAGTGGAGGGGGATCTAGTGGTAGTAACTCTTCCATTATAGTGGAGGGGGATCTAGTGGTAGTAACTCTTCCATTATAGTGGAGGGGGATCTAGTGGTAGTAACTCTTCCATTATAGTGGAGGGGGATCTAGTGGTAGTAACTCTTCCATTATAGTGGAGGGGGATCTAGTGGTAGTAACTCTTCCATTATAGTGGAGGGGGGGCTAGTGGTAGTAACTCTTCCATTATAGTGGAGGGGGATCTAGTGGTAGTAAGTCTTCCATTATAGTGGAGGGGGATCTAGTGGTAGTAACTCTTCCATTATAGTGGAGGGGGATCTAGTGGTAGTAAGTCTTCCATTATAGTGGAGGGGGATCTAGTGGTAGTAACTCTTCCATTATAGTGGAGGGGGATCTAGTGGTAGTAACTCTTCCATTATAGTGGAGGGGGATCTAGTGGTAGTAACTCTTCCATTATAGTGGAGGGGGATCTAGTGGTAGTAAGTCTTCCATTATAGTGGAGGGGGATCTAGTGGTAGTAACTCTTCCATTATAGTGGAGGGGGATCTAGTGGTAGTAACTCTTCCATTATAGTGGAGGGGGATCTAGTGGTAGTAACTCTTCCATTATAGTGGAGGGGGATCTAGTGGTAGTAACTCTTCCATTATAGTGGAGGGGGATCTAGTGGTAGTAACTCTTCCATTATAGTGGAGGGGGATCTAGTGGTAGTAACTCTTCCATTATAGTGGAGGGGGATCTAGTGGTAGTAACTCTTCCATTATAGTGGAGGGGGATCTAGTGGTAGTAACTCTTCCATTATAGTGGAGGGGATCTAGTGGTAGTAACTCTTCCATTATAGTGGAGGGGGATCTAGTGGTAGTAACTCTTCCATTATAGTGGAGGGGGATCTAGTGGTAGTAACTCTTCCATTATAGTGGAGGGGGATCTAGTGGTAGTAAGTCTTCCATTATAGTGGAGGGGGATCTAGTGGTAGTAACTCTTCCATTATAGTGGAGGGGATCTAGTGGTAGTAACTCTTCCATTATAGTGGAGGGGGATCTAGTGGTAGTAACTCTTCCATTATAGTGGAGGGGGATCTAGTGGTAGTAACTCTTCCATTATAGTGGAGGGGGATCTAGTGGTAGTAACTCTTCCATTATAGTGGAGGGGGATCTAGTGGTAGTAACTCTTCCATTATAGTGGAGGGGGATCTAGTGGTAGTAACTCTTCCATTATAGTGGAGGGGGATCTAGTGGTAGTAACTCTTCCATTATAGTGGAGGGGGATCTAGTGGTAGTAACTCTTCCATTATAGTGGAGGGGGATCTAGTGGTAGTAACTCTTCCATTATAGTGGAGG
>NW_028157138.1:22500-37252 GCF_964263955.1 Coregonus lavaretus | reverse complement strand
GTATCAAAAGTAAAAGTAAAACTATAAATTATTTAAAAAATTCTTATCTTAAGGAAACCAGACGGCACATTTTTTTTTAACGGATAGCCAGGGGCACACTCCAACACTCAGTCATAATTTACAAATGAAGCGTTTGTGTTCAGTGAGTCTGCCAGATCTGAGGTAGTAGGGAAGATCAGGGATGTTCTCTTGATAAGTGTGTGAATTTGACAATTTTCCTGTCCTAAGCATTCAAAATGTAACAAGTAGTTTTGGGTGTCAGGGAAAATGTATGGAGTAAAAAGTACATTTTAGTTTTTTAGGAATGTAGTGAAGTAAAAGTAAAAGTAAAGTAAAGTACAGATACCCAAAAAAACTACTTATGTAGGACTTTAAAATATTTTTACTTAAGTACTTTACACCACTGTATTGTTGCTAGCTACCTTAGCTGTTGTGCTAGCTAACGTGCTACTGAACCGTGACACTAGCATATTGACATGCATATTGGTATTAAAAGACAACAATGTATTCACCAAAAAATATATACGTGTTTAGGCGAGTCATTAGTTAGCTAGCTACCTATCACATTAATTGTGCAAAAACATGATAGCTAACGTTAGCTAGCTAAGCGCTAGCCAGTCAGTGGCGCTGACAGATTGAAACTGGAATCATCAAAATGTGTTTCACTTTATCCCATAAAACATGACATTGCTAACCAGGCATCATTTAGCTAATACAATGTTAAAGTTTATTAGGAAGTTTAATTAATACGTTAGACACTCACTGGACAACTTTGGTAGGTAGCTAATATACCTTGGTTTCAATTTTCCAACAGATTTTTCTAATCCCCCTGATTGGTCATTAACGGTTACTGGTCTTGGAACTCATGTGTTCACCAGAAACGGCTTCTGGTAAACTGTTTGCCACTAGTGGGAATAAATGCTGTTGCCTCAGGTTTTGCCACAGATTCAAATAGAATCTTAAGAGAATTGTCTGCCAGAAAAATACCTCTGGCGAACTGTTTGCCACTAGTTGCAATAATGTGATTGTTGCCAAAGGTTTGCAGCAGATTCATCAGTAGTGGCAAACATTTGCAAAACTTTCTGGCAACATTTTGTAGCACACTAGTGCAGCAAATTTTTCCACAAACTTGCGGGAAGTTTTGCCGCAACAAATTATTTTTTTGTAAGGGAACAGCTGGCAAGCAACAGCTGACTAAGACGGAATGAGCTGTACGTAAGTTAAATTGTTTTCTACAACAACTTTAACGTTGGTGGTAATGTTGTTTATTCGAATCCTGTCAATTTGCCCTTTTCTGTTTTAATTAATTAATTAAGCAATTAGGGATCTACAGAACGTTGGTGTCGATGATACAAATTAATTAATTTTATTTCTTTATTTTAGGATTAAAATTACAAATTTAAGTTGCATGAAAGGTGAGAACAAATTTCTATCTGATTTCATATTTGACAACATAAAGTTAATTTTTTTAAGATAAGGTTTGATTGATGTATGATGGTTACACATTCCCAAATATGTTACATGACATAGCTGTGTGAATATCATGCAAAAACTGAATTTCATGTTTTTTTCTTTCTCATGCGTCTGTAAGAGCTGTGTACTGGGTCTGCAGGTCAGTCAGCTGAGGTGTCACGACTTCCGCCGAAGTTGGTGCCTCTCCTTGTGCGGGCGGCGTTCGGCGGTCGTCGTCACCGGCCTTCTATCTGCCACCGATCCACGTTTCTGTTTTCCATTGGTTTTGTCTTGTTTGTACACACCTGGTTCCCATCGTATGATGATTATTTCCCTATTTAACCCTCTGGTTCCCACATGGTTTTGTGCGTGTTTGTTCGTTGTGTCATACGCTTTTGTGAGCCGGTGTGTTTTCCCTGCTGGAAACTAGCGTTTGTTTTTTCCGAGTAAAGTACGTAGTTTACTCCGTTCTGTGTCCTGCGCCTGACTCCGTCCTACCGCTGCACATTTGACACTCTGACACCAAGAGTGGAGCAAGGCAGACTTTGAAGGTGAGTTAGTCCCATAAAGACATGCACTGACTTTAACATAGTTCAACATTGTACAATTTTCTCAACGATTTTGATGCATAGAACCACAGCTAATACACCGAACTAACTCCTCCGACTCCACTGATGCCTTCCTCTCAGATGCAGCCGCAAACTGGTATTGGACTGAACAGAAGCATCGATTGTCTGACAGGCCAGACAGAGCATCAGAGAGGGACGCGAAAAAGCGAAGGCGTCGTCGCCAGAGACGGGTTAGTTTATGTGAACCAAGCTATAGATTTTAAAGGGATAGTTCATCCAAATTACAAAATGACACATTGGTTTCCTTCCCCTGTAAGCAGTCTGTGGACATGGTATCACAATTCATGCTTTGGTTTAGTTTCCCTGACACTATTTCCAAATGCTAATATTGGGTGAGGTGTGAGTGTCAAGAGAACCACCAACCCCTATCACTGCCTTTAGTGTCAGCACTTCTCGGCAAGTAGGGGGATCTCTCAGACAGCACACAGAAGAAGTCCAGGTCTGTAGTCCCGGTCTGTAGTCCCGGTCTGTAGTCCCGGTCTGTAGTCCCGGTCTGTAGTCCAGGTCTGTAGTGCCCATTCAGTGGTTTTCACACTCTGTTTACATTCTGGCAGAGTCACATCAGAAAGCTGCTTTTGAGTGAGCAGAGATGCCAGTCTTTAGATCCTCAGAGTGCTCAGGGCATGACTCTTCAGTACCAATGAAACCTATTTGGTGCAGTGGGCCTGTTGGTTTGTTGGTTTGCTACAGGGTTGGACCACCAGGTTATTTTACGTAGCCTATAGCTTAAGTTTGTATGTAGAATGTTATTCTTTTGTTTATAATAATAATATGCCATTTAGCAGACGCTTTTATCCAAAGCGACTTAGTCATGCGTGCATATTTTTTTTTAGTTATGTGTGGTCCCGGGGCTTCGAACCCACTACCCTGGCGTTCCAAGCGCCGTGCTCTACCAGTTGAGTTACAGAGGGAGGGTCTTAATAATCCGTCAGCTACCGTTAGTTAGACCTACCATTTACAGTAACTCCTTTCTGAACAAGTCGGTTTTTCATTTTGAAAAAGAATGCCAGAACTGGGTGTCTTTTTAATGAACTTGAATTGAACAAGCATGTTTTATGAAAATGTTATTTTTTTTATATATTTTTTAATAAAAGTAATAACGGAGAGGAACAATGGTCTTGTTTATTTAATTGTATTATATAGTCCACGTTAGTGTAGGATGTCATTTGTTTTAATAATGTAACTAAATAAACATTTTAAAACAAACCCTGAGAGATGATTATTTACTTTATTGCTAGAAATAGGCCTACTGTAGATTTTCTTGGCAAATGAATACAATAAGTAAATGTTAGCTTTTATGTAAAATATTGCCTACATTCACGGTGGGTTTAGAGTCACGGGAAATGCATCAACAATGGTGCTGAATCTCCGCTACAGCTTATCTGTTTTATTAGCGGAGAAAACAGACATGGACAGCGCTGCGGTGCGGACATGTTCACCACAATAAGCGAAGTGAAAACAGCCACAACCTTCCCAGATTCCCCCGATAGACAGGTGAAAGGGGAGAGACAATAACCACGCTGCAGCTAAAACTAATGTAATTTTCACTAGAATGTAATAACCTCATTTTACCAGTTGGCCAACAGTGCCTCATAGGCCTATTAAAACTTGGCTACATCAACCAAATAGTGTGGTGACTTTGAGAACTTTGATTCAAATTTCTTTGCAGGGATTACATGCTCTTAAATAGCACTTCTGGTTTGAAACAGGATACCAGGAAGGTGGAGAATGGTTGGGGCAGAGGGAACAGGGGAGGATGGTGGGGAGAGAGGTTTGTCTTGATGCCAGGCCGGCACCTTGGGAAGATGGGGGAGAGAAAAGAGGGAAATGGCGGTCTATTTGCTCACTGACATAGTCTCGTCAGGATGCCGCCTCACCCGCCTCTTACGCCACCGCTTCTTTTGGGTCCCGGGGATTAGGGCCCGGTCCGTCTAGAGCTGCCGACTCATTGAAGTAGAAATGTTCATCCAAATCAAGGTTAGTGATCGCTGTTCTGATGTCCAGAAGCTCTTTTCGGTCATAGGAAAGAATGGCAGAGACTTTATGTACAAAACAAAGTTAAGATCAGCATAAAAAAAACACACAAAATAGCAGAATTGATCAGGAGCCCGTAAGATGGCAGCTATTCATCTTCCCCTCTTCCCCTCTTCACAACTTCACATCTTCCACTGCTTGTGTGGGCACAGTGACAGTGACAGTCCGAGTTCAGAGCCAGGGAGTCAGTGTGTTTAATAGTGGCCTAATTCCATACTGTATCAAGGTCAGATATATTATCATAGTCTGGTGCTGGTGGTCTGGTATGGCTAGTAACAGGACAGGGACCAGACGGACCAGACGGACCAGACGGACCGGGACCAGAGGCAGAGCTAGAGCTATCTGGGATACAGAGAGAGGGACATTATAGAGCCAGGGAGTCAGTGTGTTTAATAGTGGCCTAATTCCATACTGTATCAAGGTCAGATATATTATCATAGTCTGGTGCTGGTGGTCTGGTATGGCTAGTAACAGGACATGGACCAGACGGACAGGGACCAGACGGACCAGACGGACCGGGACCAGATGGACCAGACGGACAGGGACCAGACGGACCAGACGGACACGGACCAGACGGACAGGGACCAGATGGACCAGATGGACCGGGACCAGACGGACCAGATGGACCGGGACCAGATGGACCAGACGGACAGGGACCAGACGGACCAGACGGACAGGGACCAGAGGCAGAGCTATCTGGGATACAGAGAGAGGGACATTATAGTGCCCTACTGACTGTCTGAAGGCTATATAGAGAGGGACATTACAGTGCACTAATGACAGTATTAAGGTGAAATACAATAATGATATCATATATTCTTCTGTCAATGATCAAATATCATGTCCTCCACGGTACTGTTCTCTCCCCAGTCTGTGTGTTTATGATGTCCTCCACGGTACTGTTCTCTCCCCAGTCTGTGTGTTGTTGTTGTCCTCCACGGTACTGTTCTCTCCCCAGTCTGTGTTGTTGATGTCCTCCACGGTACTGTTCTCTCCCCAGTCTGTGTGTTTATGATGTCCTCCACGGTACTGTTCTCTCCCCAGTCTGTGTGTTGTTGATGTCCTCAACGGTACTGTTCTCTCCCCAGTCTGTGTTGTTGATGTCCTCCACGGTACTGTTCTCTCCCCAGTCTGTGTGTTGTTGATGTCCTCCACGGTACTGTTCTCTCCCCAGTCTGTGTGTTTGTCTTACTTCCTCGTTCCTGGTTCATTCTATAAATCCTACCCAGCCCGGCTCATTGGCTCTAGATTTGATAAGGAGATGTTAAAGGTACCATATTTTTGGCTCTGGGTTATAGGTTACTAAGTGTCATTAAGATGTTAATTAAGAGCAATAAAGGTCTCCAGACGACCTTAGACCTCTCGCTGGGTAAGAAATGTCAGGCATCTGGTGCTGTGAATGACCTTAAAATACATCTAGTGGTTAAATACCAGCATCTGGTTAGTGCAGGAAAGACCTTATGATAAAGCTCAATCACTTACAGTATCATATTGTACATGGAAAAACTTCAACTTATTGATGCTGAAAATATGGCCAAATATTGAAGACCACTCTCCTTCAGCATATTGTTATTAGAATTCCATTGAGTATAATGTGTAGCACAGTACTGTACCGCTTAGTTCTACAGCTGAACACAAACACACACAAACACACGCCGAAGGTCAACAGCCTTTCCGTCTCTGCCTTTCCGTCTCTGATTCTTCACCTGACAGGGAGAACACTGTCACTCACCATCTCTTTTCTTCCTCCATTCGCTCCGTCTTTATCTCATCTCTCTCCATGGCAACCCTCTATTCACCAACACATTATTTAAAAACGGTATATATGCAGTTTGATTCGCAAGAAAACATGCATACTTTCTCTCCTTTGTTCGTTCGTTCCATTACGGATGCATAAATATATGACATGCGTATGTTTTAATGTATATTCATGAATGCCAATTGGTCATGGACAAAAGTGCCCCAGAAACCGTTGATAAAAGGTGAACCAATCTCTGCCAGGGATTTTTGCATAAAAGATCAGACAGCTGACGAATAGACCTGTAAATGGTTAAAATTATATTTTAGAAATATATTTAAATATTTTAAAACAAAGTATGCGTGAAAAGTTTCAGCAGTTTGTTTCTGCAAAAAGCGTGGACTTAGCAAATAGTTGAACAAGAGACCTGTAAATAGTTAAAACTATTAAGATAAATCAAATCAAATATACACTACCGGTCAAAAAGTTTTAGAATACCTATTCTATTTGAGGGCTCAATGGTGAGTTCTATAACCGTCACCAGTAATTAACTCAAGGGCACAATGGAAAACAGCATGGATTGATAAGGAATTGAGGAATAAAAAAACTGTATGGTTGAGAGGGATTAGGCAAAAGAGATGGCAAATAGGTCTGGCTGTACAACCGATTGGCAAACGTACTGCAAATTGAGAAATTATGTGACTAAACTGAATAAAAAGAAGAAGAAAGTACACTATGAAACAAAGATAAATGACATAAAGAATGATAGTAAAAAGCTTTGGAGCACCTTCAATGAATATTTGGGCAAAAAGGCAAACTCAGCTCCATTATTCATTGAACCAGATGGCTCATTCATCACAAAACCCACTGATATTGCCAACTACTTTAATGAATTTTTCATTGGCAAGACTTAGCAAACTTAGGCATGACATGCCAGCAACAAACGCTGACACTACACATCCAAATATATCTGACCAAATTATGAAAGACAAGCATTGTAATTTTGAATTCCGTAAAGTAAGTGTGGAAGAGGTGAAAAAAATATTATTTTCGATCAACAATGACAAGCCACCGGGGTCTGACAACTTAAATGGAAAATTACTGAGGATAATAGCGGGCGATATTGCCACTCCTGTTTGCCATATCTTCATTTTAAGCCTGGCGGGAAGCAAAAGTAATTCCCCTACCTAAGAATAGTAAAGCCCCCTTAACTGGCTCAAACAGCCGACCAATCAGCCTGTTACCAACCCTTGTAACATTTTGTAAAAAATTGTTTGACCAGATAAAATGCTATTTTACAGTAAACAAATTGACAACAGACTTTCAGCACGCTTATAGGGAAGGACATTCAACAAGCACAGCACTTACACAAATGACTGATGATTGGCTGAGAGAAATTGATGATAAAAAGATTGTGGGAGCTGTTTTGTTAGACTTCAGTGCAGCTTTTGACATTATCGATCATAGTCTGCTGCTGAGAAAAACATGTGTTATGGCACCCTCTGTGTTCTGTTAGACAGGTAACTCTTTATCCACAATATAGCAGGGGGTGTAAAGCCATAACACATACGTTTTTTCAAGCAAAAGACTGATCGATGGTGTCAAAAACCGCGAGCCGGAACCGAAACCCCAACTCCAGAGACTCCCAGACTTTTCACCCCGTCAGGGTTCCGTGGGCCCGCACTGCGCGTCGGGCGCATGCACTGGTGGATTCTGGGGCTGCGGGAAACCTGATGGACGCGGGCCTGGCCCAAGGGTGGAGCGTTCCGTTACTCTCCCTCTCCGAGCCGGTTCCGGTCATGGGCCTGGACGGCCGTCCGTTGGGGTCGGGCTTCATCACCCGGCACACTGTCCCAGTGTGTGTCCGGGTGGTGGGGGGGCTATGGGATTGGATATCCAGTTTTTCAATGTGGACGCTCCGGAGTGTCCCCTCGTCCTCCTGGTCCCCCTTGGTCAGTTCAGAGAAATGATCAGAGACCTCTATGTGTATGTTTTTTCTTAATACGTTTAAACATTTTGTATATTGTATGTGTTTGATGTATTTATGTAGGACTCATCTGTAAAAGAGACCCTAGACTTCCCTGTCAAAATAAAGGTTAAATGTGTCTACTACTCAAAGTTGTACCTCCTAGCAATGAGAGAAATGTTACAGATCAACCAAGATATCCCTCTATATACACGGTACACTATACTATACACACAGTCCACTATACTATACACACAGTCCACTATACTACAAACACAGTCCACTATACTATACACACAGTCCACTATACTACAAACACAGTCCACTATACTATACACAGTCCACTATACTATACACACAGTCCACTATACTATACACAGTCCACTATACTACAAACACAGTCCACTATACTACACACAGTCCACTATACTATACACAGTCCACTATACTATACACAGTCCACTATACTATACACACAGTCCACTATACTACACACAGTCCACTATACACACAGTCCACTATACTACACACAGTCCACTATACTACACACAGTCCACTATGCTATACACAGTCCACTATACTATACACACAGTCCACTATACTATACACAGTCCACTATACTATACACAGTCCACTATACTATACACACAGTCCACTATACTATACACACAGTCCACTATACTATACACACAGTCCACTATACTATACACACAGTCCACTATACTACACACACAGTCCACTATACTACACACACAGTCCACTATACTATACACACAGTCCACTATACTACACACACAGTCCACTATACTATACACACAGTCCACTATACTATACACAGTCCACTATACTATACACAGTCCACTATACTATACACACAGTCCACTATACTATACACACAGTCCACTATACTATACACACAGTCCACTATACTATACACACAGTCCACTATACTATACACACAGTCCACTATACTACACACACAGTCCACTATACTATACACACAGTCCACTATACTATACACACAGTCCACTATACTACACACAGTCCACTATACTATACACACAGTCCACTATACTACACACAGTCCACTATACTACACACAGTCCACTATACTATACACACAGTCCACTATACACACAGTCCACTATACTATACACACAGTCCACTATACTATACACACAGTCCACTATACTACACACACAGTCCACTATACTATACACACAGTCCACTATACTAGACACACAGTCCACTATACTAGACACACAGTCCACTATACTAGACACACAGTCCACTATACTAGACACACAGTCCACTATACTAGACACACAGTCCACTATACTACACACAGTCCACTATACTACACACAGTCCACTATACTACACACAGTCCACTATACTACACACAGTCCACTATACTATACACACAGTCCACTATACTATACACAGTCCACTATACTATACACACAGTCCACTATACTATACACACAGTCCACTATACTACACACAGTCCACTATACTACACACAGTCCACTATACTATACACACAGTCCACTATACTATACACACAGTCCACTATACTATACACACAGTCCACTATACTATACACACAGTCCACTATACTACACACACAGTCCACTATACTATACACACAGTCCACTATACTATACACACAGTCCACTTTACTACACACAGTTCACTATACTATACACACAGTCCACTATACTATACACACAGTCCACTATACTATACACACAGTCCACTATACTATACACACAGTCCACTATACTATACACACAGTCCACTATACTATACACACAGTCCACTATACTATACACACAGTCCACTATACTATACACACAGTCCACTATACTACACACAGTCCACTATACTACACACAGTCCACTATACTATACACACAGTCCACTATACTACACACACAGTTCACTATACTATACACACAGTCCACTATACTATACACACAGTCCACTATACTACACACAGTCCACTATACTACACATACACAGTCCACTATACTACACACACAGTCCACTATACTACACACACAGTCCACTATACTATACACACAGTCCACTATACTATACACACAGTCCACTATACTACACACAGTCCACTATACTACACACAGTCCACTATACTATACACACAGTCCACTATACTATACACACAGTCCACTATACTATACACACAGTCCACTATACTATACACACAGTCCACTATACTATACACACAGTCCACTATTCTACACACAGTCCACTATACTACACACAGTCCACTATACTAGATACACAGTTCACTATACTATACACACAGTCCACTATACTAGACACACAGTCCACTATACTATACACACAGTCCACTATACTACACACAGTCCACTATACTACACACAGTCCACTATACTACACACAGTCCACTATACTATACACACATTCCACTATACTATACACAGTCCACTATACTATACACACAGTCCACTATACTATACACACAGTCCACTATACTATACACACAGTCCACTATACTATACACACAGTCCACTATACTACACACAGTCCACTATACTACACACAGTCCACTATACTATACACACAGTCCACTATACTATACACACAGTCCACTATACTATACACAGTCCACTATACTATACACACAGTCCACTATACTACACACAGTCCACTATACTATACACAGTCCACTATACTATACACACAGTCCACTATACTACACACAGTCCACTATACTATACACACATTTCACTATACTATACACACAGTCCACTATACTACACACATTCAACTATACTATACACAGTCCACTATACTATACACACAGTCCACTATACTATACACACAGTCCACTATACTATACACACAGTCCACTATACTACACACAGTCCACTATACTACACACAGTCCACTATACTACACACAGTCCACTATACTATACACACAGTCCACTATACTACACACATTCCACTATACTATACACACAGTCCACTATACTACACACACAGTCCACTATACTATACACACAGTCCACTATACTACACACACAGTCCACTATACTACACACAGTCCACTATACTACACACACAGTCCACTATACTACACACAGTCCACTATACTACACACAGTCCACTATACTACACACAGTCCACTATACTATACACACAGTCCACTATACTATACACACAGTCCACTATACTATACACACAGTCCACTATACTATACACACAGTCCACTATACTATACACACAGTCCACTATACTATACACACAGTCCACTATACTATACACACAGTCCACTATACTATACACACAGTCCACTATACTATACACACAGTCCACTATACTATACACAGTCCACTATACTATACACACAGTCCACTATACTATACACACAGTCCACTATACTACACACAGTCCACTATACTATACACAGTCCACTATACTATATACACAGTCCACTATACTATACACAGTCCACTATACTATACACACAGTCCACTATACTATACACACAGTCCACTATACTATACACAGTCCACTATACTATACACACAGTCCACTATACTATACACACAGTCCACTATACTACACACAGTCCACTATACTATACACACAGTCCACTATACTATACACACAGTCCACTATACTACACACAGTCCACTATACTATACACACAGTCCACTATACTATACACACAGTCCACTATACTATACACAGTCCACTATACTATACACGCAGTCCACTATACTATACACACAGTCCACTATACTATACACACAGTCCACTATACTACACACAGTCCACTATACTACACACAGTCCACTATACTAGACACACAGTCCACTATACTAGACACACAGTCCACTATACTATACACACAGTCCACTATACTATACACACAGTCCACTATACTATACACACAGTCCACTATACTACACACAGTCCACTATATTATACACACAGTCCACTATATTATACACACAGTCCACTATACTATACACACAGTCCACTATACTATATATGGTGGTCTAGGGGTCTAGGGGTCTAGTGGTCTAGGGGTCTAGTGGTCTTGTTGTCTGGTGGTCTAGGGGTCTAGTGGTCTAGGGGTCTGGTGCTCTGGTGGTCTGGTGGTCTAGGGGTCTAGTGGTCTAGGGGTCTAGTGGTCTTGTTGTCTGGTGGTCTAGGGGTCTAGGGGTCTGGTGCTCTGGTGGTCTGGTGGTCTAGGGGTCTAGGGGTCTGGTGGTCTGGTGGTCTGGTGGTCTAGGGGTCTAGGGGTCTAGGGGTCTAGGGGTTCGATCCTTGTCTCCTTTTCTTTTCTTTGTTTCTAATCTTCTAAATCTATTCTAATCATTCTGAATGAAGCAGAAATGCCTTTAAAACATCTTTAGAAAAGTAACATCCATTATTTCCAAGGTTACAGGTAAATGTTCAGTGTGTGGTACAGTAGCAGTCAGTTTAAACAGCCGTGTAGCCACAGAGACCTTCTGGAATCCTCTGCCAGCAACACACTGGACTGTAGTGCTTCAAACAGCCGTGTAGCCACAGAGACCTTCTGGAATCCTCTGCCAGCAACACACCGGACTGTAGTGCTTCAAACAGCCGTGTAGCCACAGAGACCTTCTGGAATCCTCTGCCAGCAACACACTGGACTGTAGTGCTTCAAACAGCCGTGTAGCCACAGAGACCTTCTGGAATCCTCTGCCAGCAACACACTGGACTGTAGTGCTTCAAACAGCCAATTGCCATGTAAATGTCAGCGCTGAGTGTGTGATAATCATATTGAGGAACAGAATGAGTCTCCTCCTTCACATTTAATATAGATTTGATTTTGATGAGCAGTCAATCAGAGACCTTAAGGTAGAAGACTGGCAGGAAGAAGCTCTACTCAGAGATAATAGGATCATCTGTCTGTGTGTCTGTGCATGCGTGAGCTCTACTCAGGAAATTCAAAGATGGACTGTTACACTCCACATTGGTAGAGCACAAACACAGATTACAGAGGGCAGATCTCAGCTAACCACTAACCCTCTGTCCCTCCCCTCTTCTCTTCTCCTCTCCTCTCCTCACCTCCCCTGTCCTCTCCTCTCCTCTCTTCACCTCCCCTCTCCTCTCCTCACATCTCCCCTCCCCTCCTCTCCTCTCCTCTCCTCTTGTCTCGTCTCGTCTCGTCTCGTCTGCTGTCCTCCCTCCTTTTCTCTGTCTCAAGGGGAAGAGGAATACGCCAGGACTGGAGTCAGCTGGTACTCCAGAGGCGGGTCGTGGGCGAGGAGGAGAGAAGAAAGCCATCAAGTAAGTCCCTCCCTGTAGGCTGCACAGGAACACCTGGGTAGTGGGGCCCAACCAATAACCACAACATCCACTTCCTTACCATTAAGTCCAACCCCCACATTAAACTGATGGTAAAAATGACAATGGGTATTGGTGTTAGTACTGGTAACTGGTTCTGGTAAAGTTTACAGTACAAAGCCATTCAGCTAGCAGCCAACAACCAACAGAAGTGAGTAATGGAGAATATGATGCTTTAGCAAAACTGTCGAGTGACGATAAAGCTAACGTTATTATGGAAAATTATATCATCCTGTAAACTGAATGTCTCAGTGAGCAACACATCTGGGAGGACGGGGAGAGTGGGAGACAGTTAGGGAAAGGTTCATATGTCATTTTAATGACTCATTATCTCACCTGTGCCAGTGTAGTTTTGTCAAGGAGATTGCAGAACACTGCTGTAATCTCCCTGTACGATATCCCAAGGAGATCCGACGTGTCCCTGAGCACAGGCCAAGGCGCAGCCGTCGTGTTAGTTCTAGAATCTACCGCTTAGAACCATTAAGGTTTGCTTTATTACAGGGATGGAACTTGGATGTTGAATGGATTTTGGGCGCCGGCCAGTCAGTCTACTGTTTTTACTACCCTGGGTCCAAAATCTGTCCCATGCGCGATATGTGAAAACACCAGAATTTCACTAACCAGCGGGCTAGTTTTTGCACATTTTCTAATAACCATGTCTGAAAAGTAATAGCCTCGGGCTAGTGGACTAGCTTAAATTCCGTCGTCCATACCACCCTGAACATGTTTAGAATGGTTACCGTGCCGATATGAGCAGATGATGCTGGACTTGCAGTGAACTGTAATAACACAAGGTTTTCTCATGTTTTTAATTGTTGGTTTATTTGAGGTAATTCGTGCGATGAAGCAGCCTTTTCATTTGTGTTTTTAACAGTTGCTTTCCCACATAACGATGCAGGCAGGCTATATCCAGGCTATATCCAGGCTATATCCAGGCTATATCCAGGCTATATCCAGGCTATATCCAGGCTATATCCATAACGATGCAGGCAGGCTATATCCAGGCTATATCCAGGCTATATCCAGGCTATATCCAGGCTATATCCAGGCTATATCCAGGCTATATCCATAACGATGCAGGCAGGCTATATCCAGGCTATATCCAGGCTATATCCAGGCTATATCCAGGCTATATCCAGGCTATATCCAGGCTATATCCATAACGATGCAGGCAGGCTATATCCAGGCTATATCCAGGCTATATCCAGGCTATATCCAGGCTATATCCAGGCTATATCCAGGCTATATTCAGGCTATATCCAGGCTATATCCAGGCTATATCCAGGCTATATCCATAACGATGCAGGCAGGCTATATCCAGGCTATATCCAGGCTATATCCAGGCTATATCCAGGCTATATCCAGGCTATATCCATAACGATGCAGGCAGGCTATATCCATCGTCGCTGCTCTGAATCCAACTACAGTCTGTATTAAGAACAAGGGACGTCATCACTATAATGCCGTATTTCTCAACACTCGGTTTCCATGGTAATCTCTTCATATAATCTATTCCATAGGCAGCTTTAAATACGCTCATACGTTGTGATGTATATTTTA
>NW_028157138.1:0-17500 GCF_964263955.1 Coregonus lavaretus | reverse complement strand
GTCCCATTCTACCCTGCTCTCTCTCTCTCTCTCTCTCTCTCTCTGTTCTTATCTGGCCCTATATCCACAGTCCCATTCTACCCTGCTCTCTCTCTCTGTTCTTATCTGGCCCTATATCCCCAGTCCCATTCTACCCTGCTCTCTCTCTCTCTCTGTTCTTATCTGGCCCTATATCCCCAGTCCCATTCTACCCTGCTCTCTCTCTCTCTCTCTCTCTCTCTGTTCTTATCTGGCCCTATATCCACAGTCCCATTCTACCCTGCTCTCTCTCTCTGTTCTTATCTGGCCCTATATCCCCTGTCCCATTCTACCCTGCTCTCTCTCTCTCTCTCTGTTCTTATCTGGCCCTATATCCCCAGTCCCATTCTACCCTGCTCTCTCTCTCTCTCTCTGTTCTTATCTGGCCCTATATCCCCAGTCCCATTCTACCCTGCTCTCTCTCTCTCTCTGTTCAACTCCTTTCTCTTTATAATGTAAAGGAACACGTGTGTAAAAAAATACCAGATGAAACTGGAAAGCGCACATGAGCAGCGTTGTGGGAAGAAATACGCTGCGTCAACCTCTCTTTTAATCTCGCTTTTAATGGATGATGCGATGGACGCTATCAAATCATTCGGAATACATTTCGACATCCCAGAGAAGACAGTAGATAATCAGCAAATAAAGCATCGTAACGTGCAATTACCTCTGCAAGCTTCTTGTAGTTGCCCTTGTTAGCAGAACTTTCCCTCTCATCGTGCCCCTGGATAAAAGCCAACTCTTACGTGCCCAACATTGCAGTAGAGATAAGCTGCTTGAGAACATTCGTATTTCTTCTTACCTTATCGTTGTGTTGCGCAGTTTGAATATTGCAGACATTTGTCCATTACATGATCGATGCTTCCAGAACCTTTAATATGAAGTGGGAAATGTGATTGGTTCTTCAACAAAAAATCCACTACTTTGTCATTAACTTTAGCTAGCCATTCTGGCGGAGAAAATCAAATCAAATTGTATTTGCCACATGCGCCGAATACAACAGGTGTAGACTTCACAGTGAAATGCTTACTTACAAGCCCTTAACCAACAATGCAGTTTAATAAAAAAAATAAAAATAGCAAACAATTAAAGAGCAGCAGTAAAATAACAGTAGGGAGGCTATATATACAGGGGGGTACCGGTGCAGAGTCAATGTGCGGGGGCACCGGCTAGTCGAGGTAATTGAGGTAATATGTACATGTGGGTAGAGTTAAAGTGACTATGCATAAATAATAAACAGAGAAGCAGCAGCGTAAACGAGGGGGTGGGGTGGCAATGCAAATAGTCCGGGTAGCCATGATTAGCTGTTCAGAAGTCTTATGGCTTGGGGGTAGAAAACTGCACTCTGCTAGCTAGCTACTTGCTACTAAAGTTGGCAAGGCAAATTTAAATAAATTGCACTAACTTGACACAAAAATAAAATTATAAGACCAAGAAAACAATATGTAATCCACCTCTTCTGTCTCCTGTAGTTTTAATAAAATAATTATAATCGAATAATATCCTTAAAAATGCTATAAATTATCACTATTCACTATCTCAATCGCAATCTATCCAACAATATCACCGACTCACCAAGCTTCTAAATCACACATGCGTAGTACTAGGTTAATTCTCTCTTCCTTTGATTGGATGAACAACATGTCAGTTCATACTGCAAAAGCTTGGTTGGAGGACGTCCTCCGGAAGTCGTCATAGTTACCATGTAGCTCTATGGAAAGGGGTGAGGAGTACGAGCATACTAGGTTTTGTATTGAAGTCAATGTAGCCAGAGGAGGACTGGAAATAGCTGTCCTCCGGCTACACCGTGGTACTACCCTAGAGGGTGTTGTTGAGGCTGCTGTAGACCTTCATTGCAAAACAGTGGGTTTTACTCAATTATTTGGTGACATGTAAATATATTTCGTATAGTTTTATCTAAAAAGGATAACTTTAATGTTTCATAATTTTTTTCTGAAATTCAGTGATTTAGGATGGTCCTCCCCTTCCTCCTCTGAGGAGCCTCCACTGGTTCTCATGCGGTTCTCATGCGGTTCTCATGCGGTTCTCATGCGGTTCTCATGTGGTTCTCATGTGGTTCTCATGTGGATCTGACTGCATAGTGGTGACTCCAGTCTACCTGTTGATTGGCTGTGTGTTTTACAGTACAATGCACCATTTGTTGTTATTTATTTGATTGATCCCTCCACCAAACCAACCAACCCAACCCAACCAACCCAACCCAACCCAACCCAACCCAACCCAACCCAACCCAACCAACCAACCAACCAACCCAACCCAACCCAACCCAACCCAACCCAACCAACCCAACCCAAACCAACCAACCCAACCAACCAACCAACCCAACCCACCAACCCAACCAAGCCTATTTTCATGAATGTGTCAAGAGGATTAAAAAACTTGAGTGTCTCCAGTTGATATGAGGTTTTTATAGTGTTATGATGTCATGTCATAGTATCGTGGGGACCAGGTTAGAGTTACTAGATAAGTGGCTTGGGGCCACAGAGTTCCGTTATGTCAGAGGAGATTACTGATGTTTATGATAGCATGATTGATGGACAGGATATACTGACTGGGGTAAAGAGTAATAACATCAAAGAATGGGAGTGCCCATGGAGGGTTACCAGATGTTCGTGGAGAGACTTGTAACATAGTGTATATATAGAGAGAGTGGATCTTTGTTCTGGAGTGAGGGAGATGATAGAGGCAAAGCTCTGTCATTCTGTTATAACTAACCATGGTACCATATTAAATATCTAATATGAACTCCCCATCTTAAGTGACTAAGTACATCCTTACATTCGTAATCACTTGATACCCTAGAAACTCATCATAACACCATCGATTCTAGGTCCTGGCAGTTCTGTGCAGACTCAGGACAACTGAGCTTTGGAGAAATACGCAGATTCAAAGAGGAGTCCGTAATTCGAAGAAGTTCATGAATTCATCACTGCTGAAGTGAAAGCCATCTTCTCTTGTTGAATGCTGCTTTTTAGTTAGCTTTGCGACAGGATCCAACATTTCTTTTGGGAGGATTGTTCTTATTCTCCTCAATTAGGTTGGAAGAATAGGAGGAGTGAGGACTCTTTGATATTGCACGGTGTTGTTTTTCCAAGCTAGTCGGAAGACTTACAGTTTGGTGGAGCGCCATTTCCCATTCCAATTTTCTGGAAACTTGCTTCAGTGCTCTGGTATTTTCTGTATACCAGGGAGCACATTTCTTGTGACAAATGTTTTTTGTTTTTAGGGGTCTAGAGTATTACGCAAGGTTAAATTTAGATCCTCAGTTAGGTGGTTAACTGATTTTTATACTCTGACGTCCTTGAGTAGGTGGAGGGAGTCTGGAAGCGCATCTAGGAATCTTTGGGTTGTCCGAGAATTTGGCTTTTGATGATCCTTGTTTGGGGTTCTGAGCAGATTATTTGTTGCGATTGCAAACGTAATAAGATGGTGGTCCGATAGTCCAGGATTATGTGGAAAAACATTTAAATCCATAATATTTATTCCACAGGACAAAACTAGATCCAGGGTATGACTGTGGAAATGAGTACGTCCGGAGACATGTTGAACAAAACCCATTGAGTCGATGATGGCTCCGAAAGCCTTTTGGAGTGGGTCTGTGGACTTTTCCATGTGAATATTAGTCACAAAAAAATTGAATAGTATCTGCCATGACTAAAATGTCAGATAGGAATTCAGGGAACTCAGTGAGGAACCCACCAACCCAACCCACCAACCAACCCACCAACCCAACCCACCAACCCAACCCACCAACCAACCCACCAACCCAACCCACCAACCCAACCCACCAACCAACCCACCAACCCAACCCACCAACCAACCCACCAACCCAACCCACCAACCCAACCCACCAACCCACCAACCCAACCCACCAACCCACCAACCCAACCCACCAACCCACCAACCCAACCCACCAACCCACCAACCAACCCAACCCACCAACCAACCCACCAACCAACCAACCCAACCCACCAACCAACCCACCAACCAACCCACCAACCCACCAACCCACCCACCAACCAACCCACCAACCCACCAACCCACCAACCCAACCCACCAACCCACCAACCAACCCAACCCACCAACCAACCCACCAACCAACCCACCAACCAACCCACCAACCCACCAACCCACCAACCCACCAACCAACCCACCAACCAACCCACCAACCAACCAACCAACCCAACCAACCCACCAACCCAACCCACCAACCCACCAACCAACCCAACCCACCAACCAACCCACCAACCAACCCACCAACCCACCAACCCAACCCACCAACCCACCAACCAACCCAACCCACCAACCAACCCACCAACCAACCCACCAACCCACCAACCCACCAACCCACCAACCCACCAACCCACCAACCAACCCACCAACCAACCCACCAACCAACCAACCAACCCAACCAACCCACCAACCCAACCCACCAACCCAACCCACCAACCAACCCACCAACCAACCCACCAACCCACCAACCCACCAACCCAACCCACCAACCCACCAACCCAACCCACCAACCCAACCAACCCAACCCACCAACCAACCCAACCAACCCAACCCATCAACCCACCAACCCAACCAACCAACCCAACCCAACCCAACCAACCAACCAACCCAACCAACCCAACCAACCCAACCCACCAACCAACCCAACCCACCAACCCAACCAACCCAACCCAACCAACCCAACCCACCAACCCAACCAACCCAACCTCTGTCTGTAATGCTGTGTTCACTACCAACTACACCTGCATCCAGTAAGGTTCAGCTTTTTAAAAAAAATAAGTAAAATGTAAGCTTTGATCCTTAAAACTACAATCCGTAAATCTCAACAATTGAAATTACCAATTGAACAGCTTCGCAAATCGCAGGTTGGCATTTATTGTCATGAATCTTGCCCTGGAGGCAACTTTGCAGAGTGGTCACTAGCTGGCACAGCCACAAAGTCATAGAATCTGATTTTAAACCTAACCCTAACCTTAACCACACTGCTAACCCTAATGCCTAACCCTAACCTTAATGTCCCAATGCAGTCAAAAACATGATCTACCTATGTTTAATTTATATTACCACACTATAAGGTTGGAATAATACAGTGAAATTGTGAAAATGATAAATGCCCTTTAATGTAAGAGCTGTTAGAAAAGAAATGTCAGCCTGTTTTGGTGGGATGTAATTTTGGCCTGCCTGATGACATCACCAGGCGATAAATTAGTTAAAAGACCAATAAGAAAGAGAGTTCCAAACCTCTCTGCCAATAGCAGCCAGTTTTCAGTTTCCCCCTCCCCACTCAGACCACTCCCAGACATTCCTAGGAATATTCTTCCTTGAGAAATTGCTCTTTGCTAATAAGCAATTTTATTCATATTTTTGACCATTTTATTGAAAACAATCACAGTAAGGTACTTAATTGTTACCCAGAAATGTTTTGATATTGAGATTTTTTTTTAAACAGCTGCATTGGACCTTTAAATTAAGACCAAAAAGAACAATTTGATTTTCATGAATTTCTACAATATAGGCAATTTTTACTTCACAGCTGGCCCATCTAGCGGAAATTGCTCAGTTCTGCCTCCAGGGCAAGATTAATGACAATAAACGTCAACCTGCTCCCAACTCCCAGCCTGTAGCTTTAAGACAAGGAAATAATTATATTTGCAAGGGGTATGTTGAGTAACGGTGTACCATCGACAAGTACAGGCTAAACCAGGACATTCACAGCTTGTGCACTCCTTGTTTAACTGAGTCATGGATATCCTACAAATGGGTTTCTGTCTGTATCTGTTATGTAACACTCTCTATGATGACTGACTGAATGACTAATCATCTGGAACAGTCCTGACCATCAAGGGCCTACAGGACTGTACCTGGTACCTGTTTAACTGGTCCTGACCATCAAGGGCCTGCAGGACTGTACCTGGTACCTGTTTAACTGGTCCTGACCATCAAGGGCCTGCAGGACTGTACCTGGTATCTGTTTAACAAAGTACTGAGTAAAGGGTCTGAATACTTATGTAAATGTAATATTTCAGTATTTGTAAAAAAAAATGTATGTGCAAAATATGATAAAAACCTGTTTTTGCTTTGTCATTGTGGGGGATTGGGTATAGATTTATGAGGGGGAAAAAACGATTTAATCCATTTTAGAATAAGGCTGTAACGTAACAAAATGTGGAAAAAGTCAAGGGGTCTGAACACTTTCCCAATGCACTGTATGTAGGTCTGAAATGATTGACACCATTGATAAAGATGAGCTAACATTACTGTGTAATTCAAATACTGTATGCTCCCCCAAAAATTGAAAATTATATTATTTTATACTGATACAAATGCTCAGAGAAAGAGATTTTAATAAAAAAAAATCTTAAAGTAGAGGTCAAAATTATTGACATCCCTGTTTTCAAAACCTTTCAATACCTCACCTTGTGAGGATAATGGCACTGAGCCTTTTTCTGAAATGTTTTATGAGATTGGAGAACACATTGGGAGGGATCTTAGACCGTTCATCCATACAGAATCTTTCCAGATCCTTGATATCCTTGGCCTGCGCTTATGGTCTGCCCTCTTCAATTCAAACCACAGGTTTTCAATGGGTTTCAAGTCCGGAGACTGAGATGGCCTTCGCAAAATGTTGATTTTGGGGCAAATTAACAATTTCTTTGTGGATTATGATGTGTGCTTGGGGTAATTGTCTTGCTGGAAGATCCACTTGCAGCCAAGTTTCAGCCTCCTGGCAGAATCAACAAGGTTTTGGGCTAAAATGTCCTGGTACTGGTTAAAGTGAAAGTTGGGTAAAGTTCATGATGCCGTTGACCTTAACAAAGGCCACAGGACCAGTGGAAGCAAAATAGCCCCATAACATCAAAGATCCATAGAGCCATATTTTACGGGGTTATTTTCTCAGTTCGACTCCAAACCCACCACTGGTGGGCGTTGCCAAAGAGCTCTATGTTCATGTCATCTGACCAGAGCACCGGTTCCAATCCAAGTGCCAACGCCGTTTAACAAACTCCAGGCGGTTACATTTGTTGGATGACATGAAAATAGAGCTCTTTGGCCACGCACACCATTGGCCAGGATATATGTGAGAATACGACTGAGGCTGACCTTCCAGTTCGTGCCCTAATTCACCTCAATGCTACAAACTACCACATCTATAATCCCTAATTCACCTCAATGCTACAAACGTATTCCCAGTACAGTGAATACATACATATTGAGTATGCGCCTGTGATCCCTGTGGTAATTGAACCAACAACCATCTTACTCAACTGAGCCACATACGGTTCTTCATGCTAAAACACAATTATAATTTTTTTCTTTATTTAACTAGGCAAGTCAGTTAAGAGCACATTCTTATTTACAATGACAGCCTACCAAAAGGCAAAAGGCCTCCTGCGGGGACGGGGGCTGAAAAAATAAAATAAAAATAATATATAGGACAAAACACACATTACGACAAGAGACCACAACACTACATAAAGAGACACCACAACCCTACATAAAGAGACACCACGACACTACATAAAGAGAGACGCCACAACACTACATAGAGACACCACAACACTACACAAAGAGAGACACCACAACACTACATAAAGAGACACCACAACACTACATAAAGAGAGACACCACAACACTACATAAAGAGAGACACCACAACACTATATAAAGAGAGACGCCACAACACTACATAAAGAGAGACACCACAACACTACATAAAGAGACACCACAACACTACATAAAGAGAGACACCACAACACTACATAAAGAGAGACACCACAACACTACATAAAGAGAGACGCCACAACACTACATAAAGAGAGACGCCACAACACTACATAAAGAGAGACGCCACAACACTACATAAAGAGAGACACCACAACACTACATAAAGAGAGACACCACAACACTACATAAAGAGAGACGCCACAACACTACATAAAGAGAGACACCACAACACTACATAAAGAGAGACGCCACAACACTACATAAAGAGAGACACCACAACACTACATAAAGAGAGACGCCACAACACTACATAAAGAGAGACGCCACAACACTACATAAAGAGAGTCACCACAACACTACATAAAGAGAGACGCCACAACACTACATAAAGAGAGACGCCACAACACTACATAAAGAGAGACGCCACAACACTACATAAAGAGAGACACCACAACACTACATAAAGAGAGACACCACAACACTACATAAAGAGAGACCACAACACTACATAAAGAGAGACGCCACAACACTACCTAAAGACACCACAACACTACATAAAGAGAGACACCACAACACTACATAAAGAGACCTAAGACAACAACATAGCATGGCATCAACACATGACAACACAGCAAGGTAGCAACACAACATGACAACAACATGGCAGCAGCACAACATGGTAGCAGCACTAGACATGGTACAAACATTATTGGGCACAGACAACAGCACAAAGGGCAAGAAGGTAGAGACAACAATACATCACACGAAGCAGCCACAACTCTCATTAAGAGTGTCCATGATGGAGTCTTTGTATGAAGAGATAAAACTGTCCAGTTGGAGTGTTTTTTGCAGCTCGTTCCAGTTGCTAGCTGCAGCGAACTGAAAAGAGGAGCGACCCAGGGACGTGTGTGCTTTGAGGACCTTTAACAGAATGTGACAGGCAGAACGGGTGTTGTATGTGGAGGATGAGGGCTGCAGTAGGTATCTCAGATAGGGGGGAGTGAGGCCTAAGAGGGTTTTATAAATAAGCATCAACCAGTGGGTCTTGCAACGGGTATACAGAGATGACCAGTTTACAGAGGAGTATAGAGTGCAGTGATGTGTCCTATAAGGAGCATTGGTGGCAAATCTGATGGCCGAATGGTAAAGAACATCTAGCCGCTCGAGAGCACCCTTACCTGCCGATCTATAAATTACGTCTCCGTAATCTAGCATGGGTAGGATGGTCATCTGATCAATGATATATGCAGTTCATGCATTATCTATGTGCCCTGTCACTGCATAATAACGAAGCATAATGTATTATCTCTGTGCCCTGTCACTGCATAATGATGAAGCATAATGCATTATCTCTGTGCCCTGTCACTGCATAATGATGAAGCATAATGTATTATCTCTGTGCCCTGTCACTGCATAATAATGCAGCATAATGTATTATCTCTGTGCCCTGTCACTGCATAATGATGAAGCATAATGTATTATCTCTGTGCCCTGTCACTGCATAATGATGAAGCATAATGCATTATCTCTGTGCCCTGTCACTACATAATAATGCAGCATAATGTATTATCTCTGTGCCCTGTCACTGCATAATAACGAAGCATAATGCATTATCTCTGTGCCCTGTCACTGCATAATAATGTAGCATAATGTATTGTCTCTGTGCCCTGTCACTGCATAATAATGCAGCATAATGTATTATCTCTGTGCCCTGTCACTGCATAATAATGCAGCATAATGTATTATCTCTGTGCCCTGTCACTGCATAATAATGAAGCGTACTGGTGGCATGTATGTGCGTGTGTGATCCCAGCTGGACTTGAACCCATAACATCGGCATTTGGGTCCTTATGCCAAAGTACATTGGTGCATCCCATGTCTGTTGTTGTGCCATTTAATGTAATAAATGTATGCCACGTATAGTCGCTGTCTGATGAATACCTCATCTCCAAAATATACATTTTTCAGGACATTACCATATTTCCCATTAATGAATATACCATTTTGAAACTTCAGAAGCTATTTTGAATACATTTTGTTGGTCCTAGAGTCATGGAATGTTCAGAGTACATTAAGGGGAGTTACTGCTTTCAATAAATGTTTCAGAAATGACAATGATTTTTGTTATAATGTTTTATCAGACAGCGACGTACTGTAATATGCTACTTGTAGTGACTCACATTACATTGAATACATACATGTTTAGAATATGTATACTACCGTTCAAATAGGGGGTCACTGTCACAGCGACGTGTATGCGGTAGGCGAAGTCAAGAGCAGGACACTGAGCTACTGGCAGATACTTTACTGGATGCAGTGCAAAATACAAAGTACACAGGCAACCTCAAACAGCGAGGAAATAACAAGACCCGCACACATGGGCAACTGCCGCAAAGACCAAAACAATAACGCACAATACACAATGAGAAACAGAGGGTTATAAAGGGAACATAATAAAACATAATGGGAAACAGGGGTAAACAATAAAGACCAAACAAGACAAACACCGAAACATCGATCGGCAGCAGCTAGTACTCCGGGGACGACGAACGCCGAAGCCTGCCCGAGCAAGGAGGAGGAGCAGCCTCGGCTGAATCTGTGACAGTCACTTAGAAATGTCCTTCTTTTCGAAAGAAAAGCAATTTTTTTGTCCATTAAAATAACATAAAATGTATCAGAAATACAGTGTAGACAATGTTAATGTTGTAAATGGCTATTGTAGCTGGAAACGCTATAATGGAATATCTACATCAGCGTACAGAGGCCCATTATCAGCAACCATCAGTCCTGTGTTCCAATGGCACGTTGTGTTTGCTAATCGAAGTTTATCATTTTAAAAGGCTAATTGCTCATTAGAAAACCCTTTTGCAATTATGTTAGCACAGCTGAAAACTGATGTGCTGATTAAAGAAGCAATAAAACTGTCCTTCTTGAGACTAGTTGAGTATATGGAGCATCAGCAATTGTGGGTTCGATTACAGGCTCAAAATGGCCAGAGACCAAGAACTTTCTTCTGAAACTCGTCAGTCTATTCTTGTTCTGAGAAATGAAGGCTATTCCATGCGAGAAATTGCCAAGAAACTGAAGATCTCGTACAATGCTGTGTACTACTCCCTTCACAGAACAGCACAAACTGGCTCTAACCAAAATAGAAAGAGGAGTGGGAGGCCCCGGTGCATAACTGATTAAGAGGACAAATACATTAGAGTGTCTAGTTTGAGAAGCAGACGCCTCACAGGTCCTCAACTGGCAGCTTCATTAAATAGTACCCGCAAAACAACAGTTTTTACGTCAACAGTGAAGAGGCGACTCCGGGATGCTGACCTTCTAGGCAGAGTTGCAACGAAAAAGCCATATCTCAGACTGGCCAATAAAAAGAAAATATTAAGATGGGCAAAAGAACACAGACACTGGACAGAGGAAGATTGGAAAAAAGTGTCATGGACAGACGAATTGAAGTTTGAGGTGTTCGGATCACAAAGAAGAACATTTGTGAGACGCAGACCAAATGAAAAGATGCTGGAGGAGTGCTTGATGCCATCTGTCAAGCATGGTGGATGGTCTGGGGGTGCTTTGGTGGTGGTAAAGTGGGAGATTTGTTCAGGATAAAAGGGATCTTGAAGAAGGAAGGCTATCACTCCATTTTGCAACGCCATGCCATATTCTGTGGACGGCACTTGATTGGAGCCAATTTCCTCCTACAACAGGACAATGACCCAAAGCACAGCTCCAAACTATGCAATAACTGTTTAGGGGAATAGCAGTCAGCTGGTATTCTGTCTATAATGGAGTGGCCAGCACAGTCACCGGATCTCAACCCTATTGAGCTGTTGTGGGAGCAGCTTGACCGTATGGTACGTAAGAAGTGCCCATCAAGCCAATCCAACTTGTGGGAGGTGCTTCAGGAAGCATGGGGTGAAATCTCTTCAGATTACCTCAACAAATTGACAACTAGAATGCCAAAGGTCTGCAAGGCTGTAATTGCTGCAAATGGAGGATTCTTTGACGAAAGCAAAGTTTGAAGGACACAATTATTATTTCGATTTAAAAATCATTATTTCTAACCTTGTCAATGACTACATTTCATATGCATTTTGCTATATTTCCTATTCAAACTCATTTCACGTATGTTTTCATGGAAAACAAGGACATTTCTAAGTGACCCGAAACATTTGAACGGAAGTGTATGTGATCCCAGCTTGTTGTGCCTTGTGGGTATTCCTTCCAAAACACCACTACATCTATTATCTGGGTACCTTGTCACTGCATAACAATGAATCATAATGAATCATCCTAGTGAATCATAATAATGAATCATGATGGATCATAATAATGAACCATAATGAATTGTAATAATGAATCCTAATAATGAACAATAATTAATCATAATAATGAACCATAATGAATCCTAATAATGAACCATAATGAATTGTAATAATGAATCCTAATAATGAACCATAATGAACCATAATGAATTGTAATAATGAACCATAATGAATCATAATAATGAACCATAATGAATCCTAATAATGAACCATAATGAATCCTAATAATGAACCATAATGAATCCTAATAATGAACCATAATGAATCATAATAATGAACCATTATAATGAGTAATCTGGTGGCACAGGAGAGCATTACTGTCCCTATCAGTACTGCTGTAATCAGAGACACAGTAAGTGAGTCCCAAATGGCACCCTATCCCCTATTTAGTGCACTACTTTAGACCAGCCTATAGTGCACTACTTTAGACCAGCCTACTACTTTGGAATGCAACCACACACTTTGATCCCTAAAAGCAGATTTTAATAGAGTTTGGGAAATGCAGACATTACATCACATCAACATGAAGCAGGCATCACATCAACATCAAGCAGGCATCACATCACATCAACATGAAGCAGGCATCACATCAACATCAAGCAGGCATCACATCAACATGATACAAACATTACATCACAACAACATGATGCAGGCATCACATCACATCAACATGATGCAGACATCACATCACATCAACATGAAGCAGGCATCACATCAACATCAAGCAGGCATCACATCAACATGATACAAACATTACATCACAACAACATGATGCAGGCATCACATCACATCAACATGATGCAGACATCACATCACATCAACATGAAGCAGGCATCACATCACATCAACATGATACAGGCATCACATCAACACGAAGCAGGCATCACATCAACATGATACAGGCATCACATCAACATCAAGCAGGCATCACATCACATCAACATGAAGCAGGCATCACATCAACATGATACAAACATTACATCACAACAACATGATGCAGGCATCACATCACATCAACATGATGCAGGCATCACATCACAATGATACAGGCATCACATCAACATGATACAGGCATCACATCCACATGATACAGGCATCACATCAACATGATACAGGCATCACATCAACATGATACAGGCATCACATCAACATGATGCAGGCATCACATCAACATGATACAGGCATCCCATCAACATGATACAGGCATCACATCATATCAACATGATGCAGGCATCACATCACATCAACATGATACAGGCATCCCATCACATCCACATGATACAGGCATCACATCAACATGAAGCAGGCATCACGTCACATCAACATGATACTGGGCATCATATCACATCAACATGAAGCAGGAATCACGTCACATCAACATGACACAGGCATCACATCACATCAACATTATACAGGCATCACATCACATAAACATGATACAGGCATCACGTCAACATGAAGCAGGCATCACATCAACATGAAACTGGCATCAGGTCACATCAACATGATACAGGCATCACATCACATCACATCAACATGATGCAGGCATCACATTACATCAACATAATACAGGCATCACATCAACATGATACAGGCATCACGTCACATCAACATGATACAGGCATCACATCAACATGATACAGGCATCACGTCAACATGAAGCAGGCATCACATCAACATGATACAGGCATCACGTCAACATGAAGCAGGCATCACATCAACATGATGCAGGCATCACATCAACATGATACAGGCATCACGTCACATCACATCAACATGATACAGGCATCACGTCACATCAACATGATACAGGCATCACATCAAAATGAAGCAGGCATCACATCAACATGATACAGGCATCACATCAACATGAAGCAGACATCACATCAACATGATGCAGGCATCACATCAACATGATACAGGCATCACATCACCATGACACAGGCATCCCAACAACATGATACAGGCATCAAATCAACATAATGCAGGCATCACATCGACATGATACAGGCATCACATCAACTTGAAGCAGGCATCACATCAACATGATACAGGCATCACATCAACATGAAGCAGACATCACATCAACATGATGCAGGCATCACATCAACATGATACAGGCATCACATCACCATGACACAGGCATCCCAACAACATGATACAGGCATCAAATCAACATAATGCAGGCATCACATCGACATGATACAGGCATCACATCAACATGAAGCAGGCATCACATCAACATGATACAGGCATCACATCAACATGATGAAGGCATCACATCAACACGTAACAGGCATCACATCACATCAACATGATGCAGGCATCACATCAACATGATACAGGCATCACATCAACATACTGGCATCACATCACATCAACATGATGCAGGCATTTTATGAACATGATACAGGCATCACAACACATCAACATGATGCAGGCATCACATCACATCAACATGATACAGGCATTACATCACATCAACATGATGCAGGCATCACATCAACATGATGAAGACATCACATCAACACGAAACAGGCATCACATCACATCAATATGATGCAGGCATCACATCAACATGAAACAGGCATCACATCACATCAATATGATGCAGGCATTTTATCAACATGATACAGGCATGACATCACATCAACATGATACAGGCATCACATCAACATGAAACAGGCATCACATCAACATGAAGCAGGCATCACATCAACATGATACAGGCATCACGTCAACATGATACAGGCATCACGTCACATCAACATGATACAGGCATCACATCAAAATGAAGCAGGCATCACATCAACATGATACAGGCATCACATCACATCAACATGATACAGGCATCCCATCACATCAACATGAAGCAGACATCACATCAACATGATGCAGGCATCACATCGACATGATACAGGCATCACATCAAAATGAAGCAGGCATCACATCAACATGATGCAGGCATCACATCAACATGGTACAGGCATCACATCAACATGATGCAGGCATCACATCAACACGAAACAGGCATCACATCACATCAACATGATGCAGGCATCACATCAACATGATACAGGCATCACATCAACATAATACTGGCATCACATCACATCAACATGATGCAGGCATCACATCACATCAACATGATACAGGCATTACATCACATCAACATTATGCAGGCATCACATCAACATGATGCAGGCATCACATCAACATGATGCAGGCATCACATCAACATGATACAGGCATCCCATCACATCAACATGAAGCAGGCATCACATCCACATGATACAGGCATCACATCAACATTATACTGGCATCACATCAACATGATACAGGCATCACATCAACATGATGCAGGCATCACATCAACATGATATAGGCATCACATCAACATGATGCAGGCATCACATCAACATGATGCAGGCATCACATCAACATGATGCAGGCATCACATCACATCAACATGATACAGGCATCACATCAACATGAAGCAGGCATCACGTCCCATCAACATGATACAGGCATCACATCACATCAACATGATACAGGCATCACATCAAAATGAAGCAGGCATCACATCAACATGAAGTAGGCATCACATCAACATGATACAGGCATTCTCTGCTCTGCACGCCAGGAATAGTGATATGCTCTGTGGGTAGCTTAAATTGCAAAGTCTACTTTCCTAAATATCTTAATATCATCTTCAGACAATTAAACTAATATGAGACGATACTAACTCATAGTAACACAGTCCCATTGTGGATACCCATGGTGATGAAATGGTCAGTAAAGCTTAACCCAGCATGGTTGCATCTGTGTGCCGTTAAACTCATTCTATAGATTTATAATGGAGATCAGTGGCTTAAATACCTCTGGACCTCAGTAGAAAAGTAGATGTATTTCTGTTCCCTATCTGCTAGTACTGGACGTTCCCCACTGCTATTGAAACTGTTTTAATACGTCACTTTTTTTGTAACTGTAGTGATGCTGCTGAATGGTTGATGTATTTATCCATACAGAAGATAGCTACCTCCTAAGAGAGACAGTACTCTTCCATTGAATTGTCCTGTTGCTCTGTAATAGCACATCTCAAGGCCAAAGTGGCCATCAATTGGGAGTTCAACAAACAGCTTCCCCAGTCCCCACACCAGCTTCCCCAGTCCCCACACCAGTTTCCCCAGTCCCCACACCAGCTTCCCCAGTCCCCACACCAGCTTCCCCAGTCCCCACACCAGCTTCCCCAGTCCCAACACCAGCTTCCCCAGTCCCCGCACCAGCTTCCCCAGTCCCCACACCAGCTTCCCCAGTCCCCACACCAGCTTCCCCAGTCCCCGTACCAGCTTCCCCAGTCCCCACACCAGCTTCCCCAGTCCCCGTACCAGCTTCCCCAGTCCCCACACCAGCTTCCCCAGTCCCCACACCAGCTTCCCCAGTCCCCACACCAGCTTCCCCAGTCCCTACACCAGCTTCCCCAGTCCCCACACCAGCTTCCCCAGTCCCCACACCAGCTTCCCCAGTCCCCACACCAGCTTCCCCAGTCCCCACACCAGCTTCCCCAGTCCCCACACCAGCTTCCCCAGTCCCCACACCAGCTTCCCCAGTCCCCACACCAGCTTCCCCAGTCCCCGCACCAGCTTCCCCAGTCCCCACACCAGCATCCCCAGTCCCCGCACCAGCTTCCCCAGTCCCCACACCAGCTTCCCCAGTCCCCACACCAGCTTCCCCAGTCCCCACACCAGCTTCCCAAGTCCCCACACCAGCTTCCCAAGTCCCCACACCAGCTTCCCAAGTCCCCACACCAGCTTCCCCAGTCCCCACACCAGCTTCCCCAGTCCCCACACCAGCACAGCTATGGTGGTCATAAAGCTGAGCTGGGTTCTGGAGACAGAGTGTGTCCCAAATGGCACCCTAGTGGAAGTTATACAAACAGCTATAGTGGTCATCTAAGCTGAGCTGGAGAGATTAGAGACTGACTCCTGTCTGGCTAATCTCTTCCCCCTCTTCATTCATGCTCCATGGTTGGAGTGCGAGGTAGAGGCAGTGTTGCTTTCCCCGTGGTACTTAACCCTTCACAGGATCCCCAGTGAATCCTCTCCTCTCCTCTTGTCTCCTCTCCTCCTTTCCCCCCCCGAAACTGACTGGACAACAGGCCCTAACCTCCTTCATCCACCAGATCCTACCTGTCTGTCTATTCTGTCTCCACCAGATCTACCTGTCTGTCTGTTCTCTATAACTTATGCCATCCACCTTAAACACACCTCCACACCTGATCGGCTTCGCTTCCTTTACCATATTGTTGCTCTCTCTCTCTCTCTCTCTCTCTCTCTCTCTCTCTCTCTCTCTCTCTCTCTCTCTCTACTCCCCCCCCTCTCTCTCTCTCTCTCTCTACT
>NW_028157139.1:10000-24311 GCF_964263955.1 Coregonus lavaretus | reverse complement strand
CCTAATGATGGACAGAGTTACAGCTAGTTACCAGTTCCCCCAGTCTCCAGAGTCCCTAATGACGGACAGAGTTACAGCTAGTTACCAGTTCCCCCAGTCTACCAGAGTCCCTAATGATGGACAGAGTTACAGCTAGTTACCAGTTCCCCCAGTCTACCAGAGTCCCTAATGATGGACAGAGTTACAGCTAGTTACCAGTTCCCCCAGTCTACCGGACACAGAGTCCCCAAAGACTCCTGTTGCTATGGATTTGAGATAACTGACCCAAAAGACTCCTGTTGCTATTGATTTGAGATAACTGACCCAAAGACTCCAGTAGCTATTGATTTGAGATAACTGACCCAAAGACTCCAGTAGCTATTGATTTGAGATAAATGACCCAAAGACTCCAGTAGCTATTGATTTGAGATAAATGACCCAAAGACTCCAGTAGCTATTGATTTGAGATAACTGACCCAAAGACTCCAGTAGCTATTGATTTGAGATAAATGACCCAAAGACTCCAGTAGCTATTGATTTGAGATAACTGACCCAAAGACTCCAGTAGCTATTGATTTGAGATAACTGACCCAACACTACAGCGTTATTATTGGGTGTTCTGAAACCAATGGTAGAAGTCTGCTTGGGGGGTTGAGGGGTGGGGTAGGGAGGGGTGAGGGAGGTTGAGGGTGGGGTAGGGAGGGGTGAGGGAGGTTGAGGGGTGGGGTAGGGAGGTTGAGGGTGGGTGAGCTGAGGGTAGGGGAGGTAGGTTGGGGGAGGGGCCATGTATTATTAAATACTTTTTTTGTCTTCCTCCTCCTTCCTTCTTCTATCCTCCCTCCCTCCCTCCTCCCTCCCTCCTTCCTTCCTTCCTTCCTTCTTCCTTCCTTCCTTCCTTCCTTCCTTCCTTCCTTCCTTCCTTCCTTCCTTCCTCCCTCCCTCCCTCCCTCCCTCCCTCCTTCTTCCCTCCCTCCTCCCTCCTTCCCTCCTTCCTTCCCTCTCGCTCCACTCTCATTGGTTCTCCTGGCTGTGTCACATGGTAGCATTTAGGGGACCCTTCACAGCTGAAGTGTCTGCTGCACTAATGAATGGAGAGGAGGGGGAGGGAGGGAGGGAGGGAGGGAGGGAGGGAGGGAGGGAGGGAGGTGGGGTCCTATAATGCAGACAAGCTTTCGTCTCTCTCTGTCTCTCTCTCTCTGCTGAATGGGAATACTGCCTCAGACTCCTGACTGTGTTCTCAAATGGCACCCTATTCCCTTCATAGTGCACTACTTTTGCCCAGAGTCTATGGGGCCCTATGGGGTGAATAGAGTGCTGTTTGGGACCTAGCCTAAGCCCCAGCCTGGGAAAGGAAGAGGGTTATAAATTGTGTCAGTTAGTCTCCCCGAATAAAATGAAGCCATGTGGAAAATAAAATCCATTTCAATCTGAAAAGCGAGGAAGGCTGGGATGGGGCGGGGGGGGTGTGGGGGGGGGCTTCCCCTTGTTCTTTTTCTCTCTGTTCCATGGTGGTCGCTGGTCGGCCGTCTTGGAGGACTGTCTCGAAGTTTGAAACAGCCTCTTGTGTAAGCTTGTTGAGAGAGTCTGTGAAACTATGCACTCACCACATTGTTAGGGGATAGAAACGAGGGCTTTCCAGGAAGTGCTTTCTGGGAATACGTTGTATATCGAAGGAGTTCAACTCCTGTAGCAAAACATGTTCATTCAGGAATGGGAATATTATGAACTAACCTTGTATTTCTCTTGTCTCTATCATTTAGTTTTGATGCTATGTTACTATATGATCAAATACTGTCTTGTCAGTTTCATTATGTAAGGCCAGCCTTACATAAAGGCTGCTCATAAAGAAAGTAGCAAGACAATTGTATCTTTTGTCCTCCATTAGAAGATGCAGTGTTCTGTTGGAAAAGTGTGAAACTGACTGGGTCAATGTGTTGTCCTGCAGGAAGAAGAAGAAGAGGAGGAGGAGGAGGAGGAGGAGTCTGGAGAGGAGGATTAAAGAACAACATCATTTGACCTCTACCCCCCCCCCATGTCGCAGTTTCTTCCTCCTGTGGAAACCACCGCCTTCACCACTTACTAAAGGACGTTGATCCGTGACCTCTGCCCTCTGTCCACTTCCATTATCACACTGTTTTCATTTGACACTTTTTATTTGGGTTTATTTCTTTTGTTTTTGTTTGTTTCGATTCTGGGATGAAACACACATTCATCCTCAGAGCTGCCAAAACAACACTAAATACGACAACAAGGAGCCGCTTTACAACAACAACAGCAATGTTTTTAAACTTCTGTACGTACTGAAGGTGCTGGGGTTAGACGCACGAGATGTGCCTCTGCAGTTTCTCCTTCTCTCCTCCTCGTTCGCTGTCGACTGATTCTCCAGGCTTTTCTTTCTTTCTTTCTTTCTTTGAGGGAGAGATAGAAAACTGAAACAGTCTGTTATTGTCGTTGAGAAATTGCGACCATATGGCTGCTGTTTCAGTACAACAGAGGTCTACAACACATATATACACAGCCCACTCCGGAGTCCCGTGTCTGACCACCAAAGACAGGGAGACAAGAGAACTCTCTCTTCAAGTCAGGATGTTTTAATCTGTCGTGTTTTAATCTATCATGAAATTACTTTATTTTTTATAACAAATTGGCTTCTTTAACTTGCTAAAGATCACACATTTCTCATTGATGAATTCCTCAGTTGAGGTTGTTGATTATTAGCAGTTATATTTCAGCATATGTATTTTACTGGCTGTAGTCTCTTTAACCAACAACCTTTTTTCAAGTGCTTTTGCTTTAGCATTTTACATTGTGATAATGATCATTTTACATTGTCAGAATGATCATTTTATATTGTGATAATTATCATTTTATATTGTGATAATTATCATTTTATATTGTGATAATGATCATTTTACATTGTCAGAATGATCATTTTATATTGTGATAATTATCATTTTATATTGTGATAATGATCATTTTACATTGTGATAATGATCATTTTACATTGTGATAATGATCATTTTACATTGTGATAATGATCATTTTACATTGTGATAATGATCATTTTACATTGTGATAATGATCATTTTATATTGTGATAATTATCATTTTATATTGTGATAATTATCATTTTATATTGTGATAATTATCACCACACAACAAAGAGAAGAACTCAGCTTTAATGTTTATTATGGTGAAGTTCATACGATGGAAGAATCTTATTGGAGATAATATTATATAACTTTATTATTTTCTCTATTCTTTGATCAAATAGGAAACGATCAGTTGATTAGTCACAGTTCTCATCATCAACATATTGATTATCCAGTTCATTTTAAAAGTATACATTTAGCAGAGCGCTTTAACATTGTAATGCTTAAATGCCAAACTGGCTGTACTGTGGCTGTTTTTTAGTTAGACAACTGCTTTATTTAATCCAACATTTACACGAGGTCTGCAGCAGTCTCCCTGTCTTTGGTGGACTAACTTCATATTTGTGGATTGAGAGATGATTTTAATATATGGTCTTAGCTCTAAATCCATGATTAATCCCTTTAAACCTACCGCAGACTAACTGTATATCACTTCTTATCAAAGTAATCTGATTAACCTGCTCACATACATACATACATACATACATACATACATACATACATACATACATACATACATACATACATACATACATACTTCCATACGTCATACATACATCATAAATACATACAGTACCAGTCAAAAGTTTGGACACACCTACTCATTCCAGGGTTTTTCTTTATTTTTACTATTTTCTACATTGTAGCATAATAGTGAAGACATCAAAACTATGAAATAACACATATGGAATCATGTAGTAACCAAAAAAGTGTTAAACAAATCAAAATATATTTTATATTTGAGATTATCCAAAGTAGCCACCCTTTGCCTTGATGACAGCTTTGCTCACTCTTGGCATTCTCTCAACCAGCTTCATGAGGTAGTCACCTGGAATGCATTTCAATTAACAGGTGTGCCTTGTAAAAAAAAAAAAAAAAAAAAAGCCATTTAGACAAGTAAAAGACCAAGTCCATATTATGGCAAGAACAGCTCAAATAAGCAAAGAGAAACGACAGTCCATCATTAGGTCAGTCAATCCGGAAAATCTCAAGAACTTTGAAAGTTTCTTCAAGTGCAGTCGCAAAAATCATCAAGCGCTATGATGAAACTGGCTGTCAAGAGGACCGCCACAGGAAAGGAAGACCCAGAGTTACCTCTGCTGCAGAGGAGTTCAATGCTTCACAGAGTTCAAGTAACAGATACATCTCAACATCAACTGTTCAGAGGAGACTGCGTGAATCAGGCCTTCATGGTTGAATTTCTGCAAAGAAACCAATGCTTAAGGACACCAATAAGAAGAAGAGACTTGGGCCAAGAAACTCTCCGCATGTGTGGTTCCCACCGTGAAGCATGGAGGGGGAGGTGTGATGGTGTGGGGGTGCTTTGCTGGTGACACTGTCAGTGATTTATTTAGAATTCAGCATTCTGCAGCGATACACCATCCCATCTGGTTTGCGCTTAGTGTGACTATCATTTGTTTTTCAACAGGACAATGACCCAACACACCTCCAGGCTGTGTAAGGGCTATTTTACCAAGAAGGAGAGTGATGGAGTGCTGCATCAGATGACCTGGCCTCCACAATCACCCGACCTCAACCCAATTGAGATGGTTTGGGATGAGTTGGACCGCAGAGTGAAGGAAAAGCAGCCAACAAGTGCTCAGCGTATGTGGGAACTCCTTCAAGACTGTTGGAAAAGCATTCCAGGTGAAGCTGGTTGAGAGAATGCCAAGAGTGTGCAAAGCTGTCATCAAGGCAAAGGGTGGCTACTTTGAAGAATCTCAAATATAAAATATATTTTGATTTGTTTAACACTTTTTTGGTTGCTACATGATTCCATATGTGTTATTTCATAGTTTTGATGTCTTCACTATTATTCTACAATGTAGAAAATAGTAAAAATAAAGAAAAACCCTTGAATGAGTAGGTGTGTCCAAACTTTTGACTGGTACTGTACATTCATACATTATACATACATACATCAAACATACATCATACATACTGTATTTTATTCATTGTATGTTTCTTCTTATTCACAACACAGCTTTAAAACCATGGATTCCATTGATACTATTTTTTTTACCTAAGGAAATGCTCTCTTTCTTTTTACACTAACCTGGTGTGCCTTAACAAAACAAACCTTAAGAACAAACGAACAAAACCACAATAACAGAAAACACACAATTTACCTCATGACACGTGTGATACCTGAACCTTTAGTGGCAGTGTGAAATAGGAAGACTCAGGAATTCTAGAACAAGAACCTTGATAATCCTTACTTCAGGTATTCTAGAACCCTGATAATCCTTACTTCAGGTATTCTAGAACCCTGATAATCCTTACTTCAGGTATTCTAGAACCCTGATAATCCTTGCTTCAGGTATTCTAGAACCCTGATAATCCTTACTTCAGGTATTCTAGAACCCTGATAATCCTTACTTCAGGTATTCTAGAACCCTGATAATCCTTATTTCAGGTATTCTAAGAATTCCCAAGATATGTCGGCACTTTGTGGTCTGATGCTGATGCAATATCACCTCACCATTTCAAACTACCTCCGATTTTCCACTGCAACAACCTGAAAACTCCAAGCTCAAGGAATGCACACTGCCCTGCTACACAGTGCTGCACAGTACTACACAGTACTACATAGTACTACACAGTACTACATAGTACTACACAGTACTACACAGTACTACATAGTACTACACAGTACTACACAGTACTACATAGTACTACACAGTACTACACAGTACTACATAGTACTACACAGTACTACACAGTACTACGTAGTATTACTACACACAACAATGCATGGAGTGGCAGTGTGTGTGTGTGTGTGTCAACGAGCTAGCTAACTTGTGTTATAAAAGTTGTTGTCTTGTGTCTCACAGTGGAACAGTCATGTTCTGTGTAATGTTTTGTGTACGTCTGACAGGTAATTAACTGAAATCAGCGGTCCGTTTTTTTTTATTTCCCATGTAGAACTCATAAGCAGCTAAATGGAAGAAGTACTGTGGTTGTCTTTTTATTTCACGTTAACATTAGTGTTGTGTCTCTATTTCACATTAACATTAGTGTTGTGTATCTATTTCACATTAACATTAGTGTTGTGTCTCTATTTCACATTAACATTAGTGTTGTGTATCTATTTCACATTAACATTAGTGTTGTGTCTCTATTTCACATTAACATTAGTGTTGTGTATCTATTTCACATTAACATTAGTGTTGTGTCTCTATTTCACATTAACATTAGTGTTGTGTATCTATTTCACATTAACATTAGTGTTGTGTCTCTATTTCACATTAACATTAGTGTTGTGTATCTATTTCAAACAAGAAACGTACTGTTCATTCTCCTCAACTGGGACTTCCGTTTGACAAACTGTTAACTTGAATATATTTGTTTTACTGATTACTCAATGGTTTTTATTAAGTATCAAGTGTTTGTTTTACACTACATGATATTATCGTTTTTTTTTTTGCTCTGAATTGTTTTATTTTACATTTTGATTTTTTTTTTCTGAACTATGTATTATTCATATACATTATGTACCTCTAAACAAACGGATAAAAATGGACTAATAATCAATTGACAAATACCTACCTCCAGTCTTGAAAAGGAATGATTTTGCCAGGTTACTTTCATTCAGTATGAGTTTTTTGTTCATGTTAATGATGAAATCTATCGATATTAGGACTGCAAAAGATCCCTTACTCAAAAGTATTTTTGTAACAGTTTTCAAAACTTCTGAAACAAGTTACATTTTGACTTCACCCTGCGGAAGAAATAGCCTTCAAAAAATTATCTTGAAGATTTTCAGGTTTTTAAAAAATATATGTTTGGGTTTTGTATATTGTATTCATGGATGTTTTTTTTTTTTTTTTTTTAATTAGTAGATATTGATATACTTGATTAGCTATTTTGTGTACTTTACGACACAAATGTGATTTTCTTTTTCTTGTTGTTATGGTTCAACCAGATGTATATGAAAATGCTTCTTACGTAGTGATGGGATTACAACTTCTAAACGTTAACATGGTATATTTTCATACGGGCCTGGGGTAGGGAGCCTCAGAGAGCTATCCAACCTAGCCAACATGCCTTCGCCAATCACACAGGTCTGCAAGCCGCAATTCAAACTAGACATCAGCCAGTTTTAAGCTGCGTTCATGTGCTCTCAGAATGATCTTGACTGGGTAGAAACTACGGAATCAGAAAAGGTTCCAGGATCGTGCTAATAACAACAAGCCGTTCATTTTTGAGTTTCCGAGTCAGAAATACGAGTGGGCACAAACTCAGGTGACATCTTTGTACCCAAAGTTTCTCAGTCGTTATACTTCCGAGTTTCTCAGTCGGAGACTTCCGAGTTTCTCAGTCAGATGCATACTTCAGAGTTTCCTATTTTCAGAGGAAGGCCAGCATTAGTTTCTTCACACACTATTACAGTCCAGAATGTTCCCTGAACTGTATCAATGGGTGGGGTTCATCTGTGATAACAACTCTTAATAACTGTCAGGTACATTAAAAAAAAAATCCAAACTGAGAACGTTGACCAGAACAACGGATCGAGATTCCAACCAGTTGTTTTATGAGCTGGTGCAGTAGTAAGTCAATGCAGTTTGACAGCTGCCTTGGTTTGAAAGCGGCTTCACAGGGCCTCTCCACTTGTGTGAGTCGGCGATCACATGTTGCAGCTTTGAAAAGCACGGCTTAGAAAACAGATAGGGCTTCACAGCTGAGAAGAACATCGGCTTTGTCTAAATACGTCACTGGCCGTCAAATCCCTTGCTTACCGCGTCCTTGTTTCCTCAATTCCACTCTCAAAGCTCATTGGAGGAGAGGATCTGTGCTTCGAGAGGGAATTGAGGAAACAAGGACAGGTGGGGGGGTGGGGGGCTATTAACGTATTTGACGGCTATTAACGTTTTGCGACGCAGCCATCGCCGGACTGTCCGTCGTCAGCATGAAAAGCTATAAGAGATCAACGTTAAAAAGGGGCTGAACGCTGTGGTTCACAAGGCTGACACTTATTATATCGTAGGAGGTAACGACGTTCCGATGTTGGAGCTCCAAGAACATTGGACTTCATTTCATATAAATGTTGTACTTGAGTTCTAAAGTGTAAGAGTATAAAAAAAACTAAACAACGTTGGATTGTTTTTTGACGTTTTACCTCATGTCGGTGTGAATGTGTAACTATGGAAACCACTGTTTGTCGAATGTGCTCTGAGCTCTTGAGTCTTATCGAAGGTGATCTTGTGTCTTCATGATGTCACGTTCAAGTACAGTCCAATACACATTGCTACCTCCAAAAAGGGCCTACTGTTACCTCATTTACAAACTAAGTGTGCTCCCAAATGGCACCCTATTCCCTGTATAGTGCACTCCTTTTGACCAGAGCATTATGGGACTTGTCAAAATGAGTGCACTATGTAGGGAATAGGGTGTCGTTTGCGACGCAGCCTTAATATCTGCTTAAAAAAATACTCAGGTGACGAAAGAGAACAGGGAGAACATCGTAAAATTTAATATATATATAGTTTATTTTTGTGGGAGATAAATTTTATAAGACTGTTCTTCTCTGCCTCTTAGTCACCGCTAGGTAAGACTGGACATTGAACTTTTTTTTTGAAGAACGTTTTCTGCCATTATGCAATGTTATGTAGTTCTATTAATCTGTGGAGGGGAGGGGAGAAGGCAAATTACATCATTTCTGTTTGTGACAGCGTCTCCCTCAGTAGAACTTCACGTGTCTTCCATCTAACCTGTATCGCTTCCTCTCTAGCCACCTAGTATCGCTGTCTTCAATTACACATCCAATTGCTTGCTTGATATACAAAAACAAGTTATCTTATTAGATATTCACAGCCTTGTTCAGCACAATAAAAAAGATGACTTCTGTGACCCTGTGGTGGTGTGAGTTTCTATTTCTCAGATACGTCCCAATTATCTCTCCTTCCTCCCCTCCTCTCCCTCCTTCCTCTCCTCCTCTCCTCCCTCCCCTCCTCTACCTCCTCTCCGTCCTCTCCTCTTCTCCTTCCTCCCCTCCTCTCCTTCCTCCCCTCCTCTCCTTCCTCCCCTCCTTTCTCCCCTCCTCTCCTTCCTCCTCTCCTTCCTCCTCTCCTCCCTCCCCTCCTCTCCTTCCTCCCCTCCTCTCCTTCCTCCCCTCCTCTCCTTCCTCCTCTCCCCCCTCCCTCCTCTCCTTCCTCCCCTCCTCTCCTTCCTCCCCTCCTATCCTTCCTCCCCTCCTCTCCTTCCTCCTCTCCTCCCTCCCCTCCTCTCCTTCCTCCTCTCCTCCCTCCCCTCCTCTCCTTCCTCCTCTCCTCCCTCCTCTCCTTCCTCCTCTCCTTCCTCCTCTCCTCCCTCTCCTTCCTCCTCTCCTCCCTCCCCTCCTCTCCTTCCTCCCCTCCTCTCCTCCCTCCCCTCCTCTCCTTCCTCTCCTTCCTCCCGAATTGTGTACTTGTTTGCTTCCATTCACTGAGTTGAAGAAATATGTTGGAAACGCCCACTAACCAATGGCTCCACCAATCCAATGCTTTTACATTGTGGGAAGCAGTGAAAGACCGCACACTTCAGGGGAAAGGAGATGTTATTGGGACACACCTATGATCTGTAGGACACAGAGTATTATTGGGACACACCTATGATCTGTAGGACACAGAGTGTTATTGGGACACAGCGATGATCTGTAGGACACAGAGTGTTATTGGGACACAGCTATGATCTGTAGGACACAGAGAGTTATTGGGACACAGCTATGATCTGTAGGACCCAGACACTACTTTAGACCAGGGCCCATTAGGGACACAGACAGGGTTTCGGGCCCCATCTGTCCTTCCAGCCGCATAATGAAGGGGCTTTCTACTCTCCTTTCAGGGCAACTCAATTTACACACTTCTGAAGGGACTTGAAGGACTTTTCTTCAGCGTTGTGTTTTCTTCCTGTTGCATCCCTCACCAAACCCCTCTCCACACCTCCTCCACGCCCCTCCCATATCCTTTCACGCACACCCCTCTTTTCTGTAACATCTCCCCCCCCTTCCCCCCTTCCCTCCGTCCTGAACCCTCTTGGGAGACATAGGCGACCTCTGACCTCTGACCTCTACGGGACTCAGTCTATAGTGGAACGGATGACATCAAAGCTGCAACCTGACAAGCCCCGTCACTCATCAGGCCTCCCCTCCTCCCTCCCTCCCTCCCTCCTTCCTCCTCCTCCCCTCAGCCAGTCTCTTTTCTGTTCTTAGCGCCAGAACACATCATAAAGCCTTGCACTGATTCCTCCCCATTGACCCACAGAGTGAGCAGCGTGTGTTTGTGTGTGTGTGTGTGTGTGTGTGTGTGTGTGTGTGTGTGTGTGTGTATGTGTGTGTGTGTGTGTGTGTGTGTGTGGGGTGGGTGTGAAATGTCACAAAAATAAATTTGATGTTTTAATGGAGAGAATGTCCTGCATCTCCCTCTGATGTAGTCTATTAATATTTAAGGGAACATCTCTCCCTCTGATGTAGTCTATTAATATTTAAGGGAACATCTCTCCCTCTGATGTAGTCTATTAATATTTAAGGGAACATCTCTCCCTCTGATGTAGTCTATTATTATTTAAGGTAACATCTCTCCCTCTGATGCAGTCTATTATTATTTAAGGGAACATCTCTCCCTCTGATGCAGTCTATTAATATTTAAGGTAACATCTCTCCCTCTGATGTAGTCTATTAATATTTAAGGTAACATCTCTCCCTCTGATGTAGTCTATTAATATTTAAGGTAACATCTCTCCCTCTGATGCAGTCTATTATTATTTAAGGTAACATCTCTCCCTCTGATGTAGTCTATTAATATTTAAGGTAACATCTCTCCCTCTGATGCAGTCTATTAATATTTAAGGGAACATCTCTCCCTCTGATGTAGTCTATTATTATTTAAGGGAACATCTCTCCCTCTGATGTAGTCTATTAATATTTAAGGGAACATCTCTCCCTCTGATATAGTCTATTATTATTTAAGGTAACATCTCTCCCTCTGATGTAGTCTATTAATATTTAAGGGAACATCTCTCCCTCTGATGTAGTCTATTATTATTTAAGGGAACATCTCTCCCTCTGATGTAGTCTATTATTATTTAAGGTAACATCTCTCCCTCTGATGTAGTCTATTAATATTTAAGGTAACATCTCTCCCTCTGATGTAGTCTATTAATATTTAAGGGAACATCTCTCCCTCTGATGCAGTCTATTATTATTTAAGGTAACATCTCTCCCTCTGATGTAGTCTATTATTATTTAAGGTAACATCTCTCCCTCTGATGTAGTCTATTAATATTTAAGGGAACATCTCTCCCTCTGATGTAGTCTATTAATATTTAAGGGAACATCTCTCCCTCTGATGTAGTCTATTATTATTTAAGGTAACATCTCTCCCTCTGATGTAGTCTATTATTATTTAAGGTAACATCTCTCCCTCTGATGCAGTCTATTAATATTTAAGGTAACATCTCTCCCTCTGATGTAGTCTATTAATATTTAAGGTAACATCTCTCCCTCTGATGTAGTCTATTAATATTTAAGGGAACATCTCTCCCTCTGATGTAGTCTATTAATATTTAAGGGAACATCTCTCCCTCTGATGTAGTCTATTATTATTTAAGGGAACATCTCTCCCTCTGATGTAGTCTATTATTATTTAAGGTAACATCTCTCCCTCTGATGTAGTCTATTATTATTTAAGGGAACATCTCTCCCTCTGATGTAGTCTATTATTATTTAAGGGAACATCTCTCCCTCTGATGTAGTCTATTATTATTTAAGGGAACATCTCTCCCTCTGATGCAGTCTATTATTATTTAAGGTAACATCTCTCCCTCTGATGTAGTCTATTATTATTTAAGGGAACATCTCTCCCTCTGATGTAGTCTATTATTATTTAAGGGAACATCTCTCCCTCTGATGTAGTCTATTATTATTTAAGGTAACATCTCTCCCTCTGATGTAGTCTATTAATATTTAAGGGAACATCTCTCCCTCTGATGTAGTCTATTATTATTTAAGGGAACATCTCTCCCTCTGATGTAGTCTATTATTATTTAAGGTAACATCTCTCCCTCTGATGTAGTCTATTATTATTTAAGGGAACATCTCTCCCTCTGATGTAGTCTATTATTATTTAAGGGAACATCTCTCCCTCTGATGTAGTCTATTAATATTTAAGGGAACATCTCTCCCTCTGATGCAGTCTATTATTATTTAAGGTAACATCTCTCCCTCTGATGTAGTCTATTATTATTTAAGGGAACATCTCTCCCTCTGATGTAGTCTATTATTATTTAAGGTTACATCTCTCCCTCTGATGTAGTCTATTAATATTTAAGGGAACATCTCTCCCTCTGATGCAGTCTATTATTATTTAAGGGAACATCTCTCCCTCTGATGCAGTCTATTATTATTTAAGGGAACATCTCTCCCTCTGATGCAGTCTATTAATATTTAAGGGAACATCTCTCCCTCTGATGTAGTCTATTAATATTTAAGGGAACATCTCTCCCTCTGATGCAGTCTATTATTATTTAAGGTAACATCTCTCCCTCTGATGTAGTCTATTATTATTTAAGGTAACATCTCTCCCTCTGATGTAGTCTATTAATATTTAAGGGAACATCTCTCCCTCTGATGTAGTCTATTAATATTTAAGGTAACATCTCTCCCTCTGATGCAGTCTATTGTTATTTAAGGGAACATCTCTCCCTCTGATGTAGTCTATTATTATTTAAGGTAACATCTCTCCCTCTGATGTAGTCTATTAATATTTAAGGAAACATCTCTCCCTCTGATGTAGTCTATTATTATTTAAGGTAACATCTCTCCCTCTGATGCAGTCTATTATTATTTAAGGTAACATCTCTCCCTCTGATGTAGTCTATTAATATTTAAGGTAACATCTCTCCCTCTGATGTAGTCTATTAATATTTAAGGGAACATCTCTCCCTCTGATGTAGTCTATTAATATTTAAGGTAACATCTCTCCCTCTGATGTAGCATATTAATATTTAAGGTAACATCTCTCCCTCTGATGTAGTCTATTAATATTTAAGGTAACATCTCTCCCTCTGATGTAGTCTATTAATATTTAAGGGAACATCTCTCCCTCTGATGTAGTCTATTAATATTTAAGGGAACATCTCTCCCTCTGATGTAGTCTATTATTATTTAAGGTAACATCTCTCCCTCTGATGTAGTCTATTAATATTTAAGGGAACATCTCCCCCTCTGATGTAGTCTATTATTATTTAAGGGAACATCTCTCCCTCTGATGCAGTCTATTAATATTTAAGGTAACATCTCTCCCTCTGATGTAGTCTATTATTATTTAAGGGAACATCTCTCCCTCTGATGTAGTCTATTAATATTTAAGGGAACATCTCTCCCTCTGATGTAGTCTATTAATATTTAAGGTAACATCTCTCCCTCTGATGTAGTCTATTATTATTTAAGGGAACATCTCTCCCTCTGATGCAGTCTATTAATATTTAAGGTAACATCTCTCCCTCTGATGTAGTCTATTATTATTTAAGGTAACATCTCTCCCTCTGATGTAGTCTATTATTATTTAAGGTAACATCTCTCCCTCTGATGTAGTCTATTAATATTTAAGGGAACATCTCTCCCTCTGATGTAGTCTATTATTATTTAAGGGAACATCTCTCCCTCTGATGCAGTCTATTAATATTTAAGGTAACATCTCTCCCTCTGATGTAGTCTATTAATATTTAAGGGAACATCTCTCCCTCTGATGTAGTCTATTAATATTTAAGGGAACATCTCTCCCTCTGATGTAGTCTATTAATATTTAAGGTAACATCTCTCCCTCTGATGTAGTCTATTATTATTTAAGGGAACATCTCTCCCTCTGATGTAGTCTATTAATATTTAAGGTAACATTTGTTGTTTGGGCAGGAAACATCCTTTACCTATTGGTGGGAGAGGGAATGGGGGTCAGACAGACCCAAGTCCACTTCCTGTATCGACACAGAGCTGTATTCCACTATAGAGGGAACTGCTTTGGTTAAATATGAAGGCACAACTCACATCAATGAATACTTTTCATGTTGACCTTTTTTTCTTTTTTTTTTAACTAGGCAAGTCAGTTAAGAACAAATTCTTATTTACAATGACGGCCTACACCGGCCAATCCCAGACGCTGGGCCAATTGTGCGCCGCCCTATGGGACTCCCAATCACGGCCGGTT